>NC_057813.1:359016089-359316089 GCF_018294505.1 Triticum aestivum | reverse complement strand
ATTTTCTCCTCGCACTAGCGCCGAGCAGCCTGTTCGGCCTTTAATTCAGCAGCTGCCTTTGTGGAAGCCGCACTACTCATCCTGGACTGCTCCTTGGCCCGGGCAAGTTCAGCCCGAAGGGTCTCGACTGCAGCGACACTATCTGCAGTTATGCATATTTCAGTATGCAATTCTCAGCGCCATGCTCATATTATAGAACTTGCATATACTGATTGCCCCAAAAAGATACCTTGTGCCTTGTCGAGCCGCTTGTTAATAAGCGTGGTGTCATCATCCACCACATCAATTATCTGCTTCAGATCTGCAATCTTTGCAGTTTGGGCAGTCGCCAAGGATGTAAAAACCTGTGTTCCAATTAGTCAGATTATTTCCTGGGCATGTATTTCTTGATCCTTTGTTCGCCTCCCTTTGGACGCCAACCAGAGTCTCAGGGGATACTATCTATACACAGGCACATTTTTGCGTTTATAGCACAATTAAAAATACTACATTACGTACCTCGAAGCCTCTTAGCAGGCTCGTAAGGGCTTCATTCAATCCGCTCTTCACGGACAGAACCCTCTCAATCACCGTGCCCATCAAGGTACGATGTTCCTCTGAGACTGACACATGTCGCAATGCGTCCAACAATGTATCTGGCGCCTCCGAATTCGGAGTAGATTGCGCCGTCCCTCAGAAATTGAATAGTCCGGGGCCTTTATTGTTGGTCCCCAAAGGGGCCGCACACCCTGGACCCCAGATGGCCGAAGTGTCGCCTTCGAGCCCAGTCTTCACTATCCCTCGCACTACTTGTTGATCGGGAGAGATCCTCCGAGATGACACCTTGGCGTCGTCTGCCTTATTAGGCGAGGAGATCTGTGGGGGTGTCTCGCTCTCCATCATCTCCGGAAGAAGATCCAAGAGGAGGAGGACTGTTGAGGAAGGCTGCACGCCGGACTACAAACATATATTTTAAATGTTACCTTTGCAATTAGGAAAGAACGGTACATGTTTAAAACACCCTTGTTCACTTACGATTCGGCTAAAGGCCTATCTTTACGGAGGGACTGCGTGTCAACATCGCCTCCCAAACAGGAACCCCCTGACAGGGATATCTTCCCCCGCTTAGAAGCCTTTATCTCTAAGTCTTTGGAGGCGGTCCTCTTCTTCCCATGAGGAGAGGGTATGTCAGCTTCTCCTTCCCTTTCATCTTCGGAAGAGGGAATCCCAATCTCCGCCGGCACCTGATATGGCACCGGAGCCAGCATCCTTGTTAACAACGGATCCGTTGAGTCTTCGGGAAGAGGGGCCGAACATCTAATTCTCTCTGCCTTCTTTGTCCAGCCCTGGCCAAGTATGGTTTTCTCAATATGGTGTTATGAGAAATTTAATGAAGCTGTGTTCGGAAGTCCAATGCTTACCAGGGTATCCGGATGATTGCAGTCAAGGCTGATGTCATCTGTAGTATCTGTCCACTATTTTCGTGTCCCAAAGAATAATTTCCACATTCCTCTGAGCGTCGTGCTGGGGAAGTGCTTAAGGGTTCGTGGTCCTTCCGGATTGAACTCCCACATACGGAGAGGCCGTCGCTGGCATGGTAGGACCCGACGGGCTAGCATTACTTGGATTATGTTGATAGGACCGGTGTCCTATTCAATGAGGCTCCGAATGCGGCTTTGCAGCGTCTTCTCTTCATCAACGGATCCCCAGTCCGGCCCCTTATTAATCCATGATGCAAGATGTAACAGAGGGCCATATCGGAACGCAGGTGTAGCTACCCACTTGTTGCCATGTGGCTCGGTGATGTAAAATCACTCCCGCTGCCACATGTCGGAACTTTCTATAAAGGATCCCTTTGACCAAGTAGTATTGGCGAGTTTGCTCACCGTCGCACTCCCCTTGTTTCTCGTTGACCACCTTCGGCTTCACATTGAAGGTCTTGAGCCACAAGCCGAAGTGTGGGGGAATTCGGAGGAAGGCCTCGCACGTAATAATGAACGCCGAGACGTGAAGAAAGGAGTCTAGAGCTAGATCGTGAAAATCTAGCCCATAATAAAACATGAGCCCTCGGATGAAGGGATGAATAGAAAACTCTAGCCCTTGGATGAAGTGGGAGATGTACATGACCCTCTCGCCAGATCTGGGGGTAGGAATGACCTTCCCTTGAGCAGGAAGCATGTGGAGGATTTCCACGGTCAGGTATCTTGCCTCCCAGAGCTTCGTGATATCCTCTTTTGTGATAGAAGAAGCCACCCACCAGCCTTGAGGGCTGGGTCCGGACATGACTGGGAAGCGCGAAGCGATTAACTTTAACCTTGGGTGCTAGAACTCGAGGTGGGAGAGGTTGAAGGAAGAAAAGATGGGTCTTAGCCCCTTTATAAAGGCGATGAATATCGAACGCCCCTCCTAGGCCTTAAAACATGCCTATTCCCAAGGAATCATGCCAACCGAACGGTTGGGTTATCCACGCCCATGTTGATGAGAATCCCGCAATAAGGGGACGCGATCTCTGCTTTGACAAGACGTGCCAATGAAACCGCATCTCGAAATATGGAGCGGCAGGCTAAGAAACGGTTCGAATAATGGCTGGGCGGCGATGTGATGTCACGCTACAAAAAGTTGTCAGCGGATTGGACTCGTGAAATATTATACTCTATACAGTTGTGTGTGGGATTTGTTTTGCACAGCCGAACACGTTTTCTGTGTTCGAAGACTGTTTTGGAGTATTCGGAGAAGGAACCTGCCTTCCAATGCCGAAGACAATCTGCACGCCGGACACCTCGTCATTGAAGCCTGGTTCAGGGGCTACTGAGGGAGTCCTGGATTAAGGGGTCCTCGGACGGCCTATAGCGACCAGACCTCAAACGGTCAAGTCTCTGTGCATCAGTGTCATCCCTAGATCGGTAATGCTGACATGACTCGAGGATTTATAATAGAGTTTCAATCACACACTTATTACATCGAATGTCTCAAAAGAGAATTTATTACAATAAAATGTCTTAAGGCCATCTAAAGTCGATAACAGCGGAAGGCTTGGAAGATAAAGTGAGTCCATCAACTCCAACGGCATTACTGAGTGCACGACAATGACCTAGCGCACCTTACTCTTCGTCTGAAAAGTCTGCAACATGATATGTTGCAGCCCGAAACGGGTCAGCACATGGAATATGCTGGCAAAGTAACACAAAAGAGCAATGAACAGAATAAATGCTATCACTACATCATATATGGCTGGTGGAGAGCTCTATGGTTAAAGTTTTGCATAAAGCCAAATTTTTCCTACAACAAAGGAATATATTTTATTTAACTATCATGGTGGTTGTTGAAAATTGAGAAGGTTCCTCCAACTCAATCCCAATTAAACAGTAATAATAACCCAACAGATTAATTTAGAGTGATGAGATCAACATGATAATCCAAGAACCAGATACTCAAGAAGTCCATAACCGGGGACATGGCTAAGCATGATTAGTTTGTACACTCTGCAGAGGATTGCGCACTTCTCCCCACAAGACTCGATCTCCTCCATTGGATTTCTCGCACTACATGGTGTTTGAGAAATGGATGACCGAGACACAGTCTTTCAGAAACATTAACTGTCTACTCTAGGTGGACAATTACACCTACTTTCCCCTACATCTGCTAGCCCACCACTAAAAGAGGTCCTGCAACATACTCAACTATGCTAGATCCCATAATAGCTTGTGGCTGCACATGGAAGTTTCTAGCATGAATAATCTTCTGATCCCTTTGAGCCTGGGTGGCGAACCGTAGGATGATCACACGGGTAGGACAACACTGGATTCTCCATGTGCCCACAACCAAGCCACCCAGGTGTGTATTTAAGTAGCTGTAGCGACCAGACCTCAAACAGTCTGATCTCCGTGCATCAATGTCATCCCAGGATCGGTAATGCTGACACGCACAGTACTTGAAGGATTTATAACAGAGTAGCAATCACACACTTATTACATCGAATGTCTCAAAAGAGAACTTATTACAATAAATATGGCTTAAGGCCATCTAATAACGATAACAGCGAAGACTTGGAAGATAAGCGAGTCCATCAACTCCAACGGCATCATTGAGTATAAGACCACGACCTAAGGCACCTTACTCGTCGTCTGAAAAGTCTGCAACATGAATGTTGCAGCCCGAAAACGGGTCAGCACATGGAATATGCTGGCAATGTAACACATAGAGAGTAATGAACAGAATAATGCTATCTCTACATGCATATATGGCTGGTGGAAAGCTCTATGGTTATAGTTTTGCATAAAGACAATTTTTCCCTACAACAAAGGAATAAATTTTATTTAACTATCATGGTGGTTGTTAAACATTGAGAAGGTTCCTCCAACTCAATCCCAATTAAGCATCATCATTAAATCCAACATATTAATTTAAGTAACATGACGAGATTCACATGATAATCCAAGTACTAGATACTCAAAACATCCATAATCGGAGACACGGCTAACCATGATTAGTTTATACACTCTGTAGAGGTTTGCACACTTTTCCCCGCAAGACTCGATCTCCTCCGTTTGATTTCTCGCACTACAAGGTGTTTGAGAAACGGATGACCGAGTCACAGTCTTTCAGAAGCATTAACTCTTTACTCTGGGTAGACACTACCAACCTCCATCCCCTACATCTGCTAGTCTACCACTGAAAGAGGTCACACAAAGTACTCAACTATGCTAGAGCCCATAGTAGCTTGCGGCTGCACACGGAAGTTTCTAGCATGAATAATCTCATGATCCCATTGAGCCTGGGTGGCGGTCCATAGGAGAATCACACGGTACCCCGGGATTTCCAAAAATACAGGCAACATTGGGTTCCCCAGGTGCCTCAATCCACCCAGATGTGATTTTAAGTTGCCACCTTAAGTAAACCATTAATTAACAATCTCACATCTGTCATGGAATACACTCACCCAATCCACGTCTACTAGCATAGCATAGCAAATATAAGCAAATGTAGAAGTAACTCCCAAGGGTTGATAATAAAACACGTAATAGGTACTACCTCATCTACTTCCCAAAACCCACGTATTAACCAGATCCTAACCATGCAATTGTTTGAGGATTGATCTAATGCAATAAAACTGGGTAGTAAAGAGGTATGATCAAAGTGTTACTTGCCTTGCTGATGATCTTTGAAACCTAGAGACTCGTAGTAGCAAGCGGCGCACTTCGGGTACTCTATCACAAACAAACAAGCATTCAATAAGTACTCACCTAATGCATAGGTAATGCTCAAATAAGTGATCTAACCAGAAAGTTCAACTTAAGAACTCCAGTTTGCAAAAAGAATCAAATCAAACTAAGCAACAAAAGTCAAACGGCGAAAGTAACAAGCTTCGTTTACTAATCTGGACCTAAGTCAAATTTTAAAGTAGCAAAAACTTGTTTGAGTTTGTTAAACGGAAATAGGGCTTCGAGACGAAACTCTAGGCGCTTGAATCACCTGATTCCGATAAATGAGCGAAAAGTTATACTAGAACGAAAATCGGATCATAAATCGCGATCGAAAATAATCACGGAAAATCCGAGAAAAAGAAAAACGGACGAACAGGCTAACGAACGAACGTTCGCTTTCTGCGGCTAAACGACGAAAACTATTCATAAAAACGAACGTACAGACGAACGTCCGCAAAATAAATAAACCAGAAAAAAAACTAAACCGATCTATAAAAAAACTGCGGTTCTAAAAAAACCAGGCGGTTTTCTAAAGAAAACCGCCGGTGGTGGCGGCGAACTCCAGCGGCTACCTTGGCGGCGGCGGCGGGCAGCGGCTCCGGCGGCGAGGGGATCTGGCGGCAGGGCGGCGGAACGGGGCGGCAGCGGCTCCGGCGGCAGGGCGGTGGGACTCGGCGGCGGCGGCGGCGGCTTGCGGCGGCGCGGGCGGCGGCGGATCGAGGGCGGGGCTAGGGTTTCGGGGGCGGGCGGCTAGGCTGGCGGGGCGGCCTCCCGGCTTATAAGGGCCGGCCGGGCCAGGAGTCCTAGTCGGACACGGCTCGGTAGGTCAGTTCGTTTTTTTATAAATAATTTCACGCAGAAAAACAAATAAAAAAATACTAAACAGACTCCAAAAATCCCGAAATAAAATTTCCCCGTCCTTTAAAAATAAGCCAGACAAGATGAACCTTTATTTGGGGCCTAAATGCAATTTTGAAAAACGCGCATTTTTCCTAAATTCAAATAAAATGGGGATAAACTCTCAAATAAAATCTGAGTTGATTTTATTATTAAATCCTCAATATTTCTTTATTTTGGGAACGTCATTTTATTCCCTCTCTCTTATTTTTATATAAGAAATATTCGAAGATAAAATAATTAAAATCAAATGATCCTATTTTGAAAATTTGAGAGAACCCAAATATGAAAATACCAAAATCCCCAACTCTCTCCGTGGGTCCTTGAGTTGCGTAGAATTTCTAGGATCAAACCAAAATGCAATAAAAATATGATATGCAATAATGATCTAATGTATAACATTCCAAATTGAAAATTTGGGATGTTACAGTAGCCACCTTAAGTTAACCATTAATTAACAACTCTCACATCTGTCATGGATACACTCAACCAATCCACGTCTACGAGCATAGCATAGCAACTTGACCATAACGTAGAAATAACTCCCAAGGGTTTGATAATAAAAGGGCAGTAGGTTCTACCTCATCAGCTACTTCCCAAACCCACATGTTAATCAGATCCTAACCATGCAATGTTTGAGGGTTGGAACTAATGCATAAAAACTGGGTAATAAAGATATGATCAAAGTGTTCCTTGCCTTGCTGATTGTCGGTGTCAAAACTGGCGGATCTCGGGTAGGGGGTCCTGAACTGTGCGTCTAGGAGGATGGTAACAGGAGACAAGGGACACGATGTTTTTACCCAGGTTCGGGCCCTCTCGATGGAGGTAAAACCCTACTCTTGCTTGATTAATATTGAAGATATGGGTAGTGCAAGAGTAGATCTACCACGAGATTAGAGAGGCTAAACCCTAGAAGCTAGCCTATGGTATGATTGTTTTGTCCTATGGACTAAAACTCTTCGATTTATATAGACACCGGAGAGGGCTAGGGTTACACAGAGTCGGTTACAATGGGAGGAGATCTTCATATCGTACCGCCAAGCTTGCCTTCCACGCCAAGGAAAGTCCCATCCGGACACGGGACGGAGTCTTCATTCTTGTATCTTCATAGTTCGGGAGTCCGGCCAAAGGTCTTAGCCCGGCCATCCGGACATCCCCTAATCCAGGACTCCCTCAGTAGCCCCCGAACCAGGCTTCAATGACGACGAGTCCGGCACGCAACTTGTCTTCGGCATTGCAAGGCGGGTTCTCCTTCAAATTCCTTGTACCCGTCGAATTGTGTCCGGCTTCTAGCGTGTGCTGTCCTCCTCGGCTTCTGTGCCCCATAATGACCATCTTCCACGTGTCAAACGAATGCGAAAAGCCAGGGGATTTTTTTTCTTACCCCCTGGTTGCGTTAATGAGCCGCCCATAAAAGAGACGGGGATTTAGATCCAATTCGCACCATCTTCCCTCCGCGAGTCTTCATCAGAGCGCCTCCGACAGGGATCCATTCCATCATGGCCGGTCGGTGCCGCTCCTCCTCTCGCCTCTCCAGCCCTCGGCCCAGAGATTGGGGGCGGTGTTCCGTCCCGCGTAGCGAGTTAGTAGTGCTTCAGTCCAAGGCGCTTCTCCACCCAGCATATATGGTCCTAGTTCGAGCCGGGATTGCTGACTATAGTGGCGGAGAGCAGGCGGAGAGCATCCCCAATCCCTCTAAAGGAGAGCGGGTATGCTTAGTCCCCTATTTGATGAGAGGACTAGGATTTCCAATTCATCCGTTTCTCCGAGGGTTGCTGGAGTTCTATGGCCTCCAGCTACACAACCTCACGCCCGCCTCCATTCTGCACATCGCGGGCTTCGTGGCCCTCTGCTAGCTGTTCTTGGGCGTTGAGGCCCATTTCGCTCTGTGGAAGAGGTTGTTTTGCCTTGTGCCCCGTTCTCAGGAGGGGTCTATTTATCAGGTGGGCGGAGCCGAACTATGGCGCATCACCGGGACCGGATATCTATCCGGTACCCCAAAGAGGGCGTCCGAAGACTGGCCCTCGGAGTGGTTTTATATAGACGATGTCCCCCTGCCGGACCCTGTACGGATCGGCCTCCCCGAGTTCAATAATGCCCCGTTGAAGAAGCGCCTGAGTTGGCGCCCGCGGAACCCTCAGAGGGAAGCTGACAGGGACGTCCTGTACATGATGAGCCGGATAAGGTTGTTGGCTCATTCTGGACTGACCATGATCAAGGTCATGGCCATATGCATTACACGAGGGGTGCAGTCGCTTCAATACAGAGGCCACCCCATGTGGGATTTCAACAGGGAGGATGACGCCACCCGGTGCGGTCGCAAGGGCCCAGATTCGGCCGCCACTTTAACAAGAATCTTATCCGCTTTGTACAAGGGAGAAGAAGAAGAATTCCTCCGTGTCAACCCGGAGGGCGGATTCTCCATGTACAATCCACCTAGTTGGGTGAGCGGACACTTTCACTTGCCTAACTGCTTTTGAAATTCCCGTAGTTGAGTACTTAGTCTAGTAATGTTTAAACGCAGGAGCTGCGCCAGGCTGTGAAGGAAATAAACAACCCTGCTCCACAACCCGAGGACCCGGAACGGTCCCTCGATCCGGACTCCCAAGAAGATCCGGACTTACGTGTGGAGTTAATTGACGGAGTATTTCATCAATTGAGCAAGGACAATTCCTTAGTGGCCATCACGGCCAACTATCCCGGACTACTTCCAGCCTCAAAGGTAAGTAAGACCGAAGTCCCAGTATTCTCATGCTTTATCTTGCATGCCCTAGACTAATAGCGTTTCGCAGGGTAAATCCTTGAGGCGGAAGGCTGAGCCCATGGTGGGCAGCCAACAAGGGCCGCTGAAGCCAGGCGGGCCAAAAAGAAGTGTGGACCAGATCGAGATTCCCGCGCAACAGTACGGCGTGCGAATTTAATGCCTAGGGTTTATGCCCTTGAGTCTTACTAATGCTCATGATTTTCTTAGAAAGAAGAGAGCCCGCCAGACTATGTCCGTCGGCCAAGGTTCAAGGCCGGGTCCGGAAGCGGAGACGGACACGGGGCGCGCCTCGGGCGCTCCTCCGATAGAGGACGCCGACGGGCTATCTGCCACCAATTCAGAGGTGGAGAGCGCCCTGAACCACAGGCGTCGCCGGACTGTTCTTCGTGACGCGTGTTTCCCCCCAAAGGCGTTGGACGCCTTTAATACAGGAGATGCGTATCTCCGTGCTGCTCAAAATGGTCTAGCCAGAGCCACAGAGCAGTATGTAAAAGACATACAGGTGAGTAGAATTGAAGATTATATATGTCAGTAGCCCCCGAGACTTGAAACAGTGAAGATAACTGTTTGACGGATCATGTGCTATGCAGCGTCTTACAAAGAAGAATACGCAACTATCCCAGGAGCTTGAAGAGTGCAAGGTCCAGCTCGAGGCCGCACTGGCCACTTCAGAAAATGCCAAGGGGACGCCCGCAGGTAATATATGCTTCGAAAGATAATTCCGTTTTGAAATGCAGCAGGTGTGCAATCCTGACGATAATAGTGCAGATGGAGCCGGAGTAAATCCGGACAAGCAACAACTCCTACGCCAACTAAAGGCTGGCGAGAGGGTGCTGACGAGGGTGAGGCAAGAGAAGAACAAGCTTCAAGACGCCAATACCCAGCTGGGCGAGGAACTGAAAGATGTTCGTATTCAGCTGTCTTCTGCCGTGAAGGAGAATCAGCGACTTCGACGCGGCATTTTTGGTAAGTGCTTGAACGAATCTTTGAAAAAAGAATTCGGCGAGGAAGTCGATTGACAGAGCTATGTCTGTAGGTCTGCTGACAGGTCGTCCTGCGGAGGAAATGCCCGGTTCCACGGGAGACCTTCTTCCCGAGCTGTTGCAACTACATGAACGAGTTCGGCAGGCAATGCAAAGCGTCATCCAGGCTATGTGGCCGTCCCTCTCCGTGCCCGAAGACCTTGAGGAGCTTACAAAGAAGCTGGAGGGAGTGCGGCAGCGCTTCCAGTTGTGGAAGATATCGGCTTGCCGTCAAGGTGCTAGGGAGGCCTGGGACATGGTGAAGACTCGGTACACGAAGGCTGACCCAAACCACATGGCCGAGGTCGGCCCTATAGGTCCGGACGGAAAGGAGATCCCAGTCAGCTTAGCATATGGCCAGGTGGAGCTGGCTGCAAAGTATTCCCAATAGGACTGTAAATTAGACCGCCTGTTGGATGGTATTGAAGAAGAATATGCCGAGTCGGATCGACTCTGTAATTTAAAATGACATAAAAACGCCTTCTAGCCGGATTGTAGATCGTTTGTCGTTGCGGACCTTTTCGCTTCGACCTCTAGACCCTATAGTCCGGAGTGTGTCCGAATACCCTCTCGATTATGTAAGAACCGGGGCATGCATGCAGACAAGGCGTAGGGGTCATAAGTTCTTTAGCAGACAAGTGCCCAACTAGTTATGTTATATTACATGGTTAGTAAGAAACATCTTCCAGGGAGAATAGTTCCATTAGGGGTTCCTTTCCCTGGGAGGCATGCCCTAAAGTGCATGTCCGAACTTCCAGAAAGAGCAGAAAAGCATCTGGGGGCAGATGAATAAATACGAAAGATCATCTTTTAGTTCACTGACCGAATATTCCCTTAAGAACGCTAGCTTTCGGCTTCACCCAGTCTGAGGTACACATCCGGCTAACCCGACAATAACAATCGCAGAGGTGCTCCCTTTACCACCTAGCCGAACGAACGGGAACGTAGGGGTAAGCACAGGAGCCAGGCAACCCAGATTGGATAAAACTTAAGTCATATCGATGCATATAATGGTGTATAAAAGGTTTGTGCGGAAGTGTCACACATGTTTTGGGCATGAGGCCCGTTTGATATAAACTTCTTGGTAAAGAAGCCCCCAGGTATTATGAGTGCGGGTAGCACGTCGGGTATGTGCGAACAATGCACAGGCAAGCCCCTAAGGGCTTGGGAGAAGAAAAGGGGTAGGGAGAAGGAACAAAATCCCGGACAGCCAATAAAAAATAAAAATAAAAATAAAATAAAGGGACAGAGGAAGGAAACGAACACGGAGTCTGGCGCTAGGCGTAGAATCTTTGTAGGCGTGCTGCGTTCCATGGGTTCGGCTCGAGTCGGTTATCTGATGCGTTTCGCCGATGATATGCTCCGCCGGTCAGTACTTGGTCGATTATGAAGGGGCCCTCCCATTTGGGCTTTAATTTATCCTTTTTCTTGTCCGGCAGGCGTAGAACTAGTTCGCCAACGTTATAAGTTTTGGCCCGTACTTCTCTGCTTTGGTATCTTTGAGCCTGCTGTTGATAGAATGCGGAACGAGCTTTTGCCACGTCGTGCTCCTCTTCCAATGCGTCCAAGCTGTCCTGCCGATCGAGCTCGGCTTCTCTTTCTTCGTACATGCGCACTCGAGGTGAGTCATGGATTATGTCGCATGGCAGTACTGCCTCTGCGCCGTATACCATAAAAATGGTGTGAATCCGGTAGTGCGATTCGGCGTGGTCCACAGCCCCAGAGTACAGAGTCAAGCTCCTCTACCCAGTGCGTGTTAGATTCCTTGAGGGATCGCACTAGTCTGGGTTTGATGCCGCTCATAATGAGACCGTTGGCCCGTTCGACTTGACCGTTAGTTTGAGGGTGATAGACTAAAGTGTAGTCGAGCTTGATGCCCATGTTTTTGCACCAAAGTTTGATTTCATCGGCCATGAAGTTTGTGTCGTTGTCGGTTATGATGCTGTGGGGGACGCCGTAACGGTGTACGACCCCGGATATGAAGTCTATCACTGGTCCGGATTCGGCCGTCTTTACAGGCTTGGCTTCTATCCATTTGGTGAATTTGTCCACCATGACCAATAGATATTTTTGCTTGTGGGTTCCTCCTTTAAGGGGTCCGACCATGTCAAGCCCCCATACCGCAAAAGGCCAGGTAATGGGTATAGTTTGTAGGGCGGTAGGCGGCATGTGGCTTTGGTTGGCGAATAACTGGCAACCAACACATCGTTGCACTAAGTCCTGAACTTCTGCCCGGGCCGTTGGCCAATAAAATCCGGTACGGAAGGCCTTGCTTACAAGGGCCCGGGCTGCGGCGTGGTGCCCACCGAGTCCGGCATGAATTTCAGCCAAAAGGTTTCACCCTTCCTCTTCGGAGATACACCTTTGAAGGACGCCGGTTGTGCTTTTCTTGTAAAGCTCTCCTTCGTGGACTTTGTAGGCTTTAGATCGCCGCACTATGCAGCGGGCCTCGTTTTGGTCCTCGGGAAGTTCCTGCCTAGTTAGGTAGGCTAGGAATGGTTCTGTCCAAGGGGCAATGACTGCCATTATTGCGTGGGCTGACGGCGTTGTTTCGTTGGCGGGGCCCACACTATGTCAGAATGTTCGGCGAGGGGCAGTGTGGTTGTGTCCGGGCTATTGTTTCCGGATTCTCCTTCCCATGATGTGGATGGCTTGAACAGCCTCTCTAGGAATATGTTGGGAGGGACGGCCTCGCGCTTGGCGCCAATGCGTGCCAACACGTCTGCTGCTTGGTTATTTTCCCGGGCTATGTGATGAAATTCGAGCCCCTCAAACCGAGCTGACATCCTTAAGATGGCGTTGCGGTAAGCTGCCATTTTCGGATCATTGGCGTTGAAGTCTCCATTTATTTGGGATATTGCGAGGTTTGAATCCCCGCGGACCTCTAGGCGCTGAATGCCCATGGAGACTGCCATCCGGAGACCATGTAAAAGGGCCTCGTATTCGACTGCGTTGCTGGAATCCGTGTACATTATCAGAAGTACGTATTGGACTGTATCTTCGGTTGGGGACGTCAGAACGACGCCAGCCCCCAGGCCAGCCAACATTTTGGAGCCGTCGAAGTGCATGATCCAGTTGGAGTATGCGCCGTACTCTTTAGGGAGTTCGGCTTCAGTCCATTCGGCGATGAAGTCGGACAAAACCTGCGACTTAATAGCTTGCCTTGGCTTGAAAGTTATGTCGAATGGGAGGAGCTCGATGGCCCATTTGGCAATCCGGCCCGTTGCGTCACGGTTGTTTATAATATCATTAAGGGGTACTTCGGATGCCACTGTTATTGAGCACTCTTGAAAGTAGTGTCGCAGCTTCCGGGATGCCATGAACACCGTGTACGCTATCTTTTGATAATGCGGGTACCGTGACTTGCATGGAGTTAGTACAGTGGACACGCAGTACACTATTTTTTGGAGGGGGAACTTGTGTCCGTCCGCTTCTCGTTCGACGACGAGCACCGCGCTTACAACTTGATGGGTTTCCGCGATGTATAATAGCATTGGTTCGCCTGTGTTGGGCGCGGCCAGGACCGGATTTGTTGCTAGTATGGCTTTTATTTCTTCGAGCCCGGCCGTGGCGGCATCCGTCCACTCGAAGTGTTCGGTGCGCCGCAGGAGGCGATAGAGGGGTAATGCATTTTCTCCTAAGCGGGAGATAAAGCGGCTTAGAGCCACCACGCATCCTGTCAATTTTTGTATTTGTTTGAGGTCCTTTGGGGTATCCAATTGTGATAGAGCTCGGATCTTGGCTAGGTTTGCTTCAATTCCTCTACCGGATACGATGAAGCCCAAGAGCTTTCCGGCTGGTACGCCGAAAACACATTTTTCTGGGTTGAGCTTAATGTCATATGTTCGGAGATTGTCGAACGTGAGCCTCAAGTCATCTACTAGAGTATCGACGTGCTTTGTTTTGACGACCACGTCATCTACATATTCTTCAACTGTTTTGCCGATCTGGTTGGACAGACATGTCTGAATCATACGCTGATATGTTACGCCGGCATTTTTGAGCCCGAAGGGCATCGTGTTGAAATAGAATGGTCTGACTCTGCCATCTTGATTTGGTGGTAGCCAGAGTATGCATCGAGGAAACACAATGAGTCGTGTCCTGCGGTGGCGTCGATGATTTGATCAATTCGGGGGAGTGGGAAAGGGTCCTTTGGACAGGCCTTATTTAGGTCTTTGAAATCGACACATAGGCACCAAGATTTGTCCTTCTTTGGTACCATCACCAGGTTTGCTAGCCAATCCGGATGTTTTATGTCTCTGATGAATCCGGCTTCTAGCAGTTTTGCTAGCTCCTCTCCCATGGCTTGTCTCTTGGGTTCGGAAAAAGGCCGTAGAGTCTGCTTGATGGGTTTAAAGCCTTTTAGGATGTTCAGGCTATGCTCAGCCAGCCTGCGTGGGATCCCTGGCATATCTGAGGGGTGCCAGGCGAAAATGTCCCAATTTTCTCGCAGGAAGTCTCTGAGTGCGGCGTCTACATCGGGTTTTAGTTGTGCCTCGATGGAGGCTGTTTTTGTAGGGTCCATTGGATGGACTTGGAATTTGACTATTTCATCTGCTGGTTTGAAAGAGGTGGACTTGGATCTCTTGACTAGTATCACATCGTCCCTGTCCACCGTAGAGCGCAATGCAGTTAGTTCCTCGGCCGCTAGGGCCTCGGATAATGCCTCCAGGGCTAGTGCGGCTCTCTTGTTTTCGGCGCGGAGCGCTATGTCCGGATCACTTGCGAGAGTGATGATTCCCTTGGGTCCAGGCATTTTGAGCTTCATGTACCCGTAATGGGGTATAGCTTGGAAAATTGTAAATGCTTCTCGCCCTAGCAGAGCGTGGTATCCGCTGCTGAATGGGGCCACTTGAAACGTGACCTCCTCGGATCTGTAATTATCCGGTGTGCCGAACACCACATCCAGTGTGATTTTTCCTGAACAGCATGCTTCCCGGCTTGGAATTATTCCTCTAAAGGTTGTGTTGCTTCGCTCAATGCGGCTCCAGTCCATTTCCATTTTTCACAGGGTTCCTCGTAGATGAGGTTGAGTCCGCTGCCATCGTCCATGAGTACCTTTGTAAGTCGGAAGTCGTCCACTATCGGACTGAGGACCAATGCGGCTGGTGCTCGGGCTGTCCAGAATTTAGGTTCGTCACTGGCATTAAAGGTAATAGCCGTGTCACTCCATGGGTTTATTGTTGCTACTTGGTAGACCTCAGCAAGGTTGCGAAGCGTTCGTTTCCACGCATTGTTTAATGTGAATGTCTCAAAGACTGTCGACACCGTACTGGGGAGGTATTCTTCGGGTGCTGGAGTTAGAAGCTCCTCGCCACTTCGGGCCACCTGCCGGAGTATCCAACATGCTCTAAGGCTTTGAGTTGGTGTGGCTTCCCCGGAATTATGAATTTTACAGGGTCCATTGAGCCATCCCTCTAGTACGGTCTCGTACCCTGTAGAGGGTTTTTGTTTTTTGATGTTTGGCTCAGATGCCTGGCGATAATGCTCCCTTTTGTTTTGGACACGTGTTGTATTCGGGGCCGGATTGTCCTTGAATTTATCTTCGGTTTTCTGAACGCTTTCAGTCGCACAATACTTTCATACTATGGATGTCAAGTCGGCGAATCGTGTAATTTCGCGGTGACTTATGGCATTGAGGATTCCGATGTCCGTGCAGTTGTTACAGAAGAGTGAAATTGCTTCTTTCTCGCGGTAGTCCTTTGTCCTGTTCATAACCAGGAGGAATCTGGCCTGGTAGTGGTGTACTGTTTCCCCGGGCTCTTGCCGTATTTGGGATAAATCCCGCATAGTTGGGTGGGTGGGTGGATTTCAATCCGGAACCTTACCCGATGTAAGATCCAGGGGCCAAGAGGTTTCTGAATTCGGAAGCTTGCTTTCTTGGACATTATTCAATGAATCAGGCCTACTGCCTGACTTTAGGTTAACGGTTTGGGCTACATCCTCCCCTCCACGGGTGTCCGGCTTGGAGGGAGCGGGAATTCGGACACATCTGGTCCTTAGGGCGGGCGAAGACTCGCCGCATTGTTCTTCCACCACTTCGACGTGATGGGTGACCTGGGGAGAGTCGATCTCTCTCTGATCGGGTTTAAGACCAATCTGGCCGTAATCTGTAGCGACTCCTAGGTCCGCAATGCGATCCAAGAGCTCGTTCAAGGAGAGGAGCTCCATCGGATCTAACTGCTCGGCAAGCTCCGAGCTGATGTGAAGATTGCTTTCGATGGCCCGAGAGGTCATCATCGGCGCGGCGGCCGAACAGGCGGTCATCAAAAACCTGCCTAGCCGGAGAGTTTGGCCGACAGCCAAAGCTCCTTTAGCAACGGCGCCGTCTTTAAAGACGGGGTGCGTCATCCTTCCTGACGGTGACGACACATAGGAACTCTCAACGAAAGCACCAATGTCGGTGTCAAAACCGGCGGATCTCGGGTAGGGGGTCCCGAACTGTGCGTCTAGGCGCATGGTAACAGGAGACAAGGGACAAGATGTTTTTACCCAGGTTCGGGCCCTCTCGATGGAGGTAAAACCCTACTCCTGCTTGATTAATATTGAAGATATGGGTAGTACAATAGTAGATCTACCACGAGATCAAAGAGGCTAAACCCTAGAAGCTAGCCTATGGTATGATTGTTGTTCGTCCTATGGACTAAAACTCTCCGGTTTATATAGACACTGGAGAGGGCTAGGGTTACACAGAGTCGGTTACAACGGGAGGAGATCTTCATATCGTACCGCCAAGCTTGCCTTCCACGCCAAGGAAAGTCCCATCCGGACACGGGACGGAGTCTTCAATCTTGTATCTTCATAGTCCGGGAGTCCGGCCAAAGGTCTTAGTCCAGCCATCCGGACACCCCCTAATCCAGGACTCCCTCACTGATGATCTGCAAACCCTAGAGACTTGTAGTAGCATGCTTCGCACTCCGGGAAGTCTATCGCAAACAAATAGTAGCATACATAAGCACTCAAGCATAGATGCACGTGTAAAACTCAAATAAGAAGGTCCAATCTAAAAGTTCAACCGAAGAGCTTCGATTTGCAAAAAGAATCAATCGAATCGGAGTGCGAATAGGAGCCACGAAACTCAAACTACGATAAAAAGAAGTTCGAAAACAAATCTTCTTGAAACCGAATTTTAATTTGTCAAAATCTTGTTCAAGTTGATTAACTGGAAAGAGAGGCTCGAGACGAAGATTTTGGCGTTGGTTTCACTGGATTCCGACTAACTGTTAAAAATAATCGCGGATAGGTCCCTGGCGAAAATAAAACAGAAAAAGAAAAATCTATCGGATGAATGTCCGCTAACAGAGACAAACGAACGAATTCGTTCGTTAAAACGAGCTAACGACCGAGCATTAGCAAATTAGATCTAAACCGAAAAAAACCGATCTAATAAAAAAACGATCCAGGGTTTTTTGTTAAAAAAATCGAACGGTTTTACCTAAACCGAGCGAAAAAACCGGTGACGGCGGCGGCTAACTTCGGCGGGGCTCCGGCATCAGCGGGCGGCGGCGGGCGGCGGCGGCGTCGTCGGCGACGTCGGTGGCGGTGATGCGGGGTGGCGGCGCGGGTGGCGCGGAAACTGAGGCGGTGGCGGCATGGAAAACGAGGTGCGGCAGCGGCTAGGGTTTCGGGCGGCGGCGGCTTGGGCTTGGGCGGGGATGGCCCTTTTAAACAGCCAACCGGGAGGAGTCTGGCTCAGGCACGACCCATAGGTCGGTTCGATTTTTAAACAGACAGAGTAAAATAAATAAATGAAATACTAAACGGAGTCCAAAAATCTCGAAATAAATTTTTACGGTCCTCTAATAATATTACGGACAAAGTGAACATTTATTTGGGCTACTAATGCAATTATGAAAAATGCATATTTTTCTAATTCAAATAAAATAGTAATAAAAATCCAAATAAAATATTTATTTGATTTTAACATTTTAACTCCATTATTCTATTATTTTGGAGAAGTCATTTTATCCTCTCTCTTTTATTTTAATATTGGAAATATTCGGAGACAAAAACACTAAAACCAAAATGATCCTCTTTTCAGATTTGAGAAAATTCGAATATGAAAATAAATGAAATCCCCAACTCTCTTTGTGGGTCCTTGAGTTGCTTAGAATTTATAGAATCAAACCAAAATGCAATTAAAATATGATATCCATATGATGACCTATGTATAACATTCCAAATTGAAAATTTGGATGTTACAAACCTACCCCCCTTAAGATGAATCTCACCCTCGAGATTCGGGTTGGCTAGAAAATAGGTGTGGGTGGTCCTTCCGTAAGTCTTCCACTCGTTCCCAAGTGGCTTCATCCTCGGTATGGTGGCTCCACTGAACTTTGCAAAACTTGATAACCTTGTTGCGCGTGACTCGGCTGGCAAACTCGATAATCTTCACTGGTTTCTCCTCGTAGGTCAAATCACTATCTAGCTGAATAGCTTCCAGCGGCACTGTGTCCCTCAAAGGAATATCGGCCATCTCTGCGTGGCACTTCTTCAACTGGGAAACGTGAAACACATCATGAACTCCTGACAATCCTTCTAGTAATTCCAGCTTGTAAGCAACTTCTAACATACGTTCCAAAACTCGGTATGGTCCCACAAAACGTGGTGCTAACTTTCCCTTAACTCCAAAATGCTTAACCCCTCGAAGCGGGGACACACAAAGGTATACTGTTTCCGACTTTGTAACCTGTCTCCTTGCATTTCGAATCCGCATAACTCTCCTGCCTGGACTGTGCTACCTTGAGTCTGTCGTGAATCAGCTTAACCTTCTCTTGAGAGTCTATGATTAAATCTGGTCCAAACAACTGACGATCTCCTACTTCATCCCACAATAATGGTGTCCTGCACCTCCTTCCGTCCAAGGCTTCGAAAGGGGCCATCTTCAAACTGGCTTGATAACTGTTGTTATAAGAGAACTCTGAATACAGCAAGTTGAAGTCCCAACTAGATCCATAATCTAGCGAACAAACTCTCAACATGTCCTCCAGAATTTCATTGACTCTCTCCATCTATCCATCTGTCTGTGGATGGAAGGCTGTACTGAACTCTAGCCTTGTACCCAAAGTCTCATGCAACTGATTCCAAAACTTTGAGGTAAACTAGGTTCCTCTATCCGATACGATGGTCCTCGGAACTCCATGCAGACATACGATCCTGGTCATGTATATCTTCGCCAACTTAGCACTCGTATAGGTGGTCTTCACTGGGATGAAATGAGCTACTTTCGTCAACCGATCAACTACAACCCAAATAGAGTCATAGCTTGAACGAGTCCTGGGAAATCCAGAGATAAAATCCATGTCAAGCTTGTCCCACTTCCATTCGGGTATTGGCAATGGTTGTAGCAATCCAGCTGGCTTCTAATGCTCTGCCTTAACTCTTTGACATACATCACATACTGCTACATACTCGGCAATATCCTTCTTCATTCCCGTCCACCAGAAACTTTCCTTCAAATCTAGATACATCTTAGTGTTTCCTGGGTGCATCGAATATGGCAAATCATGGGCCTCCTGCAGAATCAACTTCCTTATCTTGGGGTCATTAGGCACATATACGCGATCCTCAAACCATAAAGTATCGTGCTCATCCTCACGAAATCCTTTAGCCTTTCCTTTACTCATCCTTTAATTTACCTTGGCAATCGCCTTGTCAGTCTTCTAGGCTTCTCTGATCTTACCTATCAAAGTGGAGTGAATTTCCAATGCTTCTACATAACCTCTCGGAACTATTTCCAAACATAGCTCGCGAAGATCCTCTGCTAACTCCTTGGGTAATCCTCCGGTCATGAGCGTATTAACATAACTCTTGCGACTCAACGCATCTGCTACTACATTGGCCTTTCCGGGATGATAGTGCAATTTCATATCATAATCCTTAATGAGCTCCAACCATCTCCTTTTCCCGAGGTTCAACTCCTTCTGTGTGAAGATATATTTCAAACTCTTATGATCCGTGTATACCTCACAGTGGTTTCCGATGAGAAAATGTCTCCATGTTTTCAGTGCATGCACTACGACTGCTAACTCCAAATCATGAGTAGCATAATTCAGCTCATGAGGTTTAAGTTGTCCTGAGGCATATGAAATGACTCTTCCCTCCTGCATAAGCACTGCTCCCAGTCCTCTACATGAAGCGTCGCAATACACTTGATAATCCTTTCGTTGATCTGGAAGAATCAGCACTGGGGTTGTAACCAAATGTTTCTTCAACTCCTAAAAATTGGCTTCACACTCCTCAGTCCATTTAAACTTGGTGTCCTTCTTCAATAACTCCATCATGGGCTTTGCAATCTTGGAGAAATTCTCAATGAACCTCTGATAATATCCTGCGAGTGCGAGAAAACTCCTAATCTCTCCAACTGATGTGGGTGCCGCCCATTTAGTCAAAGAAACAACCTAGGTAGGGTCTACTGCTATTCCTTCTCTTGATATAACATATCCGAGAAATCCAACTTCCTTCAACCAAAACTCACATTTGCTAAACTTGGGATATAGCTGATGTTCCCTGAGCTTCTCGAGAACTAAACGTAAATGTTCCTTGTGCTCCTCTTCATTCTTCGAATATACTAAAATATCATCAATAAACACCATGACGAATTTATCCAAAAACTCCATAAACACTTTTTTCATCATGTTCATGAAATAGGCCAGCGCGTTAGTCAGACCAAATGACATAACTGTATACTCGTATAGCCTGTACCTTGTGGTAAAAGCTGTTTTAGGTATATCTTGCTCTCGAATCTTCAGCTGATGGTATCCTGATCAAAGATCTATCTTGGAAAATACTTTAGCTCCTTGCAATTGGTCAAAGAAATCATTGATAATCGGCAGTGGGTACTTGTTCTTGATCGTCACTTCATTCAATGCACGATAATCAGCAACCATCCTTAATGATCCATCCTTTTTCTCCACTAGAAGCACTAGGTTCCCCAAGTGACGAACTTGGTCGTATGTAACCTTTATCCAGTAACTCCTTAATTTGCTTCTTGATTTCCTCCAAATCCTTTCCGGGCATCGGATACACTCTCTTTGATATTGGCCCGGTGCCTGGCAATAGCTCAATCAAAAACTCAATATCTCGATCCGGCGGCATGCCTGGTAACTCCTCCGGAAATACGACGGGGAAATCCTTCACCACTGGTACTTCCTCATATACAACTCCTAATAAGGAATTCACTTGAGTCCTCTTCGGCACATGCCGGGATACATAATTGATCCTTCTTCCTTCTGGGGTGGTGAGCATAAATGACTTACTGGCGCAATCGATGTTTCCCCCATACATCGATAACCAATCCATACCCATTATCACATCCAACCCTTGCGACTGCAGAATTATTAAATCTGAGGGGAAAACATGCCTACCTATGGTCAATGGCATCTGAAAACATCCTTGGGTTGCCATATGCTCTGCTCCTGGCGAGCTTACTAACATAGGTGTCCAAAGAACCTTGGTGGGCAACCTATACTTACCCACAAATCCCCTTGATATGTATGAATGCGATGCACCAGTATCAAAAAGAACGATTGCAGTAAATGACTTAACCAAAAACTTACCTATAACTGCATCTGGCTGCTCTTCAACCTCCTCCACGCTAACGTGGTTCACTTGTCCCCTGTTTAAAGGGTTGGGCTTCTTCCCAGAGCTCCCATTGCCATTTCCATTATTTGCTTCAGAACACTCGGTGGCGTAGTGTCCATTCTTCCCGCACTTGAAACAAGTAATTTGACTTAGATCCTTCTTGGTGGGCGTTGCCGGGTTGGAACGGTTCTGGTTGATGCTTCCTCCATTCCCATTCCCATTCTTGGGGCCACTATGGTTGTGCAAACTTCCTCCATTGAGAGTGTGCCCTCCATGGTTATGGTGAATGTGTCCTCCCGAGTTCGGGGTGAAATGAGGTCTCTGCTGAGCTCCTGAATTGTACTTCACTTGTCCATACTTCCTCTTGCGGCTCTCTATCTACTGCTACTTCCCTTCAATCGTAAGAGCTCTAGCTACCAACTCCTGGTAGTTGTTGAATGTTTCCACCATCAACTACATGCTTAGCTCATCATTCAGTCCTTCCAGAAACTTCTCCTTCTTAGCAGCATCTGTAGCTACGTCATCAGGGGCATAGCGTGCTAACATACTAAACTCATCCACATACTGGCCCACTATGCGTCCTCCTTGGCGCAAGTTGCGAAACTCGCGCTTCTTCATGTTCATAGCTCCTGCTGAAACATGGGCAGTGCGGAAAGCCTGCTGAAATTGGTCCCATGTAACAGTGTCAATGGGGTAAGTGGTTGTGAAATTCTCCCACCATGATGTTGCGGGTCCATCAAGCTGATGTGCGGAAAAACGCACTCTCTCCGCATCTGTGCATCCTGCAGTGGTCAGCTCCGTTCCAATCTTGCAGAGCCAATCATCTGCAACAATCAGCTCAGTGCTACTAGAGAACACCGGCGGATTCAGCCTTAGGAAACGGGCTGAGTGATCCACAGGTGGTGGTGGTGTTTGGTTGTTGGTGTTGTTGCCTTGGTTCTGGTTCTGAACTAACAGCTGCATCAGGGTATTCTGCTATTGGATCAACTAAGTGAGCTCCGCTGGGAAAGCAAATCCATTGTCACGTCTCGGAGGCATCTGATGGGTTTAGAAAGGGTGAGAAAACATAATAGAATGAGGTCTAAATGGCAAACACTACCCATATGCTCATGAGACAAACACATTCATATCACACCAATCAATTCAAACAAGGGCATACAATCGGTCTAACTACCATTACAAAAGTGCTCGGACTATTACTATATACATGGGGGGTATACTACTAATAATATGGTGGTCTACTAGAAATTTTGATCGGTGGAAGACTCCATGATATCTGCTCCAGCTTCGTCTTCGTAATCATCATCACTACTGTCAGGGTCAGAATCGGTGTCGTCGATGATGATGTAGTCCTCAGAATGGATGTCCTTGGAACGGTCGTCATTTCCTCCTGGCGCGGGGTCTCCCATGAATACTCCTAGCTTCCTCGTCAGGTCGTCATTCTTATCCACTAGTATTATCATTTCATCCACATATCTGTCGCGTGTAGACTTGAGTTCTTCTTCTAGCTCCATGTTCCTGGTCATCACCTTCTTCACATCTATAATGCTTGCGCACATCTGGTTCTCCTGGCGACGAATGTGCCGGTTTAACTCCTGGATGAAAGCTGCAATGGACCTGTCCCTCCTGGTGCTAATCATCTCCCATTGCTCATCTCGGCGCCTACATATCTGGTAGATAGTGTCCCTAAGATCCTTGTGATAAACTTCGCCGATGCGTCCCATGGCAAAGTGGGCTGCCATGCTCTTTCCTAGACTCCAGGTTAGTGCATCAAAGGAAAACTCTATGGACTCAGTAACTGGCATGAATGTCCTTCTTGGAACATGAACTCAAATCATCCAATGCTCCTCTTCTAGTAAAGTGGTGATGTAGGTCCTGGTGAAGCTTGGTATTCCGATGTTCAGGTACCTAGTGACTTCCTTAAAGTGTCGTACAAAAGGTGTGTCTTCATCCGATTGTGCAAACTTGTTCCTTGAGTCTGCCATCCTATAGAGTGGAAAAGGGAGAGGAGTCAGAAATGAGTAGAGAAGAGTGACCTATGGTTTAACTTAGTGGTTGTTGTGGGAGTCCCGGAGTAGGGGGTACTCGGACAGCCGGACTATGTACTTGTACCGGACTTTTGGACTATGAATATACAAGATTGAAGACTTCGTCCCGTGTCCGGGTGGGACTCTCCTTTGCATGGAAGGAAAGCTTGGCAATTCGGATATGTAGATTTCCTTCTCTATAACCGACTCTGTGTAACCCGAGCCCCCTCCAGTGTCTATATAAACCAGAGGGTTTAGTCCATGGGACAAGAACAATCAGAATCATAGGCTAGCTTCTAGGGTTTAGCCTCTATGATCTCGTGTTAGATCAACTCTTGTAATACTCATATCATTAAGATCAATCAAGCAGGACGTAGGGTATTACCTCCATAGAGAGGGCCCGAACCTGGGTAAACATCATGTCCCCCGCCTCATGTTACCATTAGCCTTAGATGTACAGTTCGGGACCCCCTACCCGAGATCCGCCGGTTTTGACACCGACATTGGTGCTTTCATTGAGAGTTCCATTGTGTCGTCACGGTAAGGCTTGATGGCTCCTTCAATCATCTACAACGATGCGATCCGTGGTGAGGTTTTCCTCCCCGGACAGATCTTCATATTCGGAGGCTTCACACTGTGGGCCATCTCGCTTGGCCATCTAGAGCAGATCGATAGCTACGCCCCTTGCCATCAGGTCAGGTTTGGAAGCCTGAACTACACCGCCGACATCCGCGGAGACTTGATCTTCGACGGAGTTGAGCCAATGACAGGTTCCCGAACAGTCACGATGAGCAAGACTTAGATCTGCCATCGGATGGTGTTCGGGAGATCACACCTGCAGTTGCCCCGACTCTCAATCCAGAGCAGATCGTGCCAACCGAGGACGGGCAGATAGACCCCGCTGCTACATCTTGAGCTTGCGTTGGTTTTCCTTGAAGACGAAAGGGTGATGCAGCAATAGTAGCGTAAGTATTTCCCCTCAATTTTTGAGAACCAAGGTATCAATCCAGTAGGAGGCTCCTCAAAAGTCCCACGCACCTACACAAACAAACAAAGAACTCGCAACCAACGCAACAAAGGGGTTGTCAATCCCTTCACGGCCACTTTCGAAAGTGAGATCGGATAGAGATAGTATGATAAGATAAATATATTTTTGGTATTTTATAATATAGATGCAAAAAGTAAAAATGCAAACAAAAGTAGATTGAAAGCTTATATGATAAAAGATAGACCCGGGGGCCATAGGTTTCACTAGTGGCTTCTCTCAAGATAGCGGAAATATTACGGTGGGTGAAAAAATTACTGTCGAGCAATTGATAGAAAAGAGAAAAATTATGAGATTATCTAGGCATGATCATGTATATAGGCATCACGTCCGCAACAAGTAGACCGACTCCTGCCTGCATCTACTACTATTACTCCACACATTGACCGACTCCTGCCTGCATCTAGAGTATTAAGTTCATAAAGAACAGAGTAGCACATTAAGCAAGATGACATGATGTAGAGGGATAAACTCATGCAATATGATATAAACCCCATCTTTTTATCCTCGATGGCAACAATACAATACGTGCCTTGTTGCCCCTGTTGTCACTGGAAAAGGACACCGCAAGATTGAACCCAAAGCTAAGCACTTCTCCCATGGCAAGAAAGATCAATCTATAGGCCAAACCAAACTGATAATTCGAAGAGATCTGCAAAGATAACTCAATCATACATAAAAGAATTCAGAGGAGATTCAAATATTTCTCATAGATAAACTTGATCATAAACCCACAATTCATTGGATCTCGACAAACACACCGCAAAAAGAGTTTACATCGAATATCTCTCCACAAGAGAGGGGGAGAACATTGTATTGAGATCCAAAAAGAGAGAAGAAGCCATCTAGCTAATAACTATGGAACCGAAGGTCTGTGGTAAACTACTCACAACTCATCGGAGGGGCTATGGTGTTGATGTAGAAGCCCTCCATGGTCGATTCCCCCTCCGGCGGAGCGCCGGCAAAGGCTCCAAGATGGAATCTCGCGGATACCGAAGGTTACGATGGTGGAAATTGTGTTTCGTTGGCTCCCTGGATGTTTTCAGGGTACGTAGGCTTATATAGGAGGAAGAAGTTCATCGGTGGCCGCCCGAGGGGCCCACAAGATAGGGGAACGCGCCCAGAGGGGGTGGGCGCGCCCTCCTCTCTCGTGGCCGCCTCAGCTGCTTCTTGACTTGCACTCCAAGTCCTCTGGATCACGTTCGTTCCAAACATCACGCTCCCGAAGGTTTCATTCCATTTGGACTCCGTTTGATATTCCTTTTCTTCGAAATACTGAAATAGGCAAAAAAACATCAATACGGGCTGGGCCTCCGGTTAGTAGGTTGTCCCAAAAATGATATAAATATGTAAAATAAAGCCCATAAACATCCAAAAGGGGTAATATAATAACATGGAACAATAAAAAATTATAGATACGTTGGAGACGTATCAAGCATCCCCAAGCTTAATTCCTGCTCGTCCTAAAGTAGGTAAATGATAAAAACAGAATTTTTGATGTGGAATGCTACCTAGCATAATTCTCAATGTAATTTTCTTTATTATGGCATGAATGTTCAGATCCAAATGATTCAGAATAAAAGTTCATATTGATAAAAGAAATAGTAACACTTCAAGCATACTAATCCAAGCAATCATGTCTTCTCAAAATAACATGGCTAAAGAAAGTTCATCCCTACAAAATCATATAGTTAGGTTACGCTTCATTTTCGTCACACAAAGATGTTCCCAACTTCTATACCCCCGATGACAAGCCAAGCAATTGTTTCGTACTTAAATAATCTCAAACTTTTTCAACCTTCACGCAATACATGAGCGTGAGTGATGGATATAGCACTATGGGTGGAATAGAATATGATGATGGGGATTGTGTGGAGAAGACAAAAAAGGAGAAAGTCTCACATTGACGAGGATAATCAACGGGCTATGGAGATGCCCATAAATTGATGTCAACATGAGGAGTAGGGATTGCCATGCAACAGATGCACTAGAGCTATAAATGAATGCTCAACAAAAGAAAACTAGTGGGTGTGCATCCAACTTGCTTGCTCACGAAGACCTAGGGCATTTGAGGAAGCCCATCGTAGGAATATACAAGCCAAGTTCTATAATGAAAAATTCCCACTAGTACATGAAAATGACAACCTATGAGACTCACTATATGAAAAACACGGTGCTACTTTGAAGCACAATATATGAGACTCTCTACATGAAGAACAAGGTGCTACTTTGAAGCACAAGTGTGGAAAAAGAGATTGTAATATTGCCCTTTTTATTTATTTTCGTTTTTTATCATTTTTTCTTTTCTTTTTTTTTCTTTTGGCCTTTATTTTTCTTTTCTTTTTGGGCAATGCTCTAATAATGATGATCATCACACTTTCATTGATTACAACATATGAATTACAACTCGAAACTAGAACAAGATATGACTCTATATGAATGCCTCCGGCGGTGTACCGGGATGGTGCAATGAATCAAGAGTGACATGTATGCAAAATTATTCATGGTGGATTTGCCATAACTACGATGTCAACTACATGATCATGCAATGGCAATATGACAAAAGTAAAGTATGTCATGATGATGATGAACGGAACGGTGGAAAGTTGCATGGCAATATATCTCGGAATGGCTATGGAAATGCCATAATAGGTAGGTATGGTGGTTGTTTTGAGGAAGATATAAGGAGGTTTATGTGTGATAGAGCGTATCGTATCACGGGGTTTGGATGCACCGGCGAAGTTTGCACCAACTCTCAAGGTGAGAAAGGGTAATGCACAGTACCGAAGAGGCTAGCAATGATGGAAAGATAAAAGTGCGTATAATCCATGGACTCAACATTAGTCAAAAGAACTCATCTACTTATTGAAATAATTTAGAAGTCATCAAAAATCAAGCACTACGCGCATGCTCCTAGAGGGATAGATTGGTAGGAAAAGACCATCGCTCGTCCCCGACCGCCAATCATAAGGATGCACAAGCCAGGTACACTTCATGTTTCAAATTTGTTACACAACTTTAACCATACGTGCATGCTACGGGACTTGCTAAATTCAACACAAGCATTCTTTAAATTCATAATCACCCAACTAGCATGACTTTAATATCACTACCTCCATACTCAAAACAATTATCAAGTATCAAATTGATCATAGCATCCAATTCAATTCCTATGATAGTTTTTATTATACCCAACTTGGATGCCTACCATTCTAGGACCAATTTATAACAATAGCAAATACCATGTTGTTATAAGAGACTCTCAAAATAGTATAAGTGAAGCATGAGAGACTAGCAATTTCTTCAAAATTAATCCACCGCCTTGCTCTAAAAGATATAAGTGAAGCACTAGAGCAAAAACTATCAAGCTCAAAAGATATAAGTAAAGCACATAGCAAATTCTAACAAATTCTAATCAAATGGGTTCTCCCAAAAGGTGTGTACAGCAAGGATGATTGTGTTAAACTAAAAAGCAAATACTAATATAATACACGACACTCCAAGCAAAACACATATCATGTGGCAAATAAAAATATAGCTCCAAGTAAAGTTACCAAAGAACGAAGACGAAAAAGGGGATGCCTTCCCGGGGCATCCCCAAGCTTAGGCTCTTGGATATTCTTGAAAATCTTGGGGTGCCTTGGGAATCCCCAAGCTTAGGCTCTTGCCACTCCTTATTCCATAGTCCATCAAAGCTTTACCCAAAACTTGAAAACTTCACAACACAAAACTCAACAGGAAATCTTATAAGCTCCGTTAGTGAAAGAAAAGAAAACAACCACATAAGGTACTGTAATGTACTCATTCTTTATTTATTTTGGTGCTAAACCTACTATATTCCAAATTCTCTATGGTTTATAAACTATTTTACTAGCCATAGATGTATCAAAATAAGCAAACAACACACGAAAAACAGAATCTGTCAAAAACAGAACAGTCTGTAGCAATCTGTAACTAACACAAACTTCTGGAACTCTAAAACTCCTACCAAAATAGGAAATCCTGGAAAATTTGTCTATTGATCTGCAGCGAAAATAATCAACGGTGATTTAACAAAACTAAATTCGTGCGTGCAAAGTTTCTGTTTTTCAGCAGAATCAAATCAACTATCATCATAGGTTATCCTATAAGTTCTACTTGTCACAAACACTAATTAAAACATAAAAACACATCTAAACAGAAGTTAGAAGCAAAATTTATTACTAAACAGGAACAAAAACAAAAAACATAAATAAAATTGGGTTGCTTCCCAACTAGCTATATCGTTTAACGCCCCTAGCTAGGCATAAAAGTGAAGATAGATCTAAGTAGTGCCATCTTTGGCACTAAATTCATAAGTAGCACGCATGATAGATTCATAAGGTAATTTGACTTTCTTTCTTGGAAAGTGCTCCGTGCCTTTCTTTAATGGAAATTGGAATCTAATATTCCCTTCCTTCATATCAATAATCGCACCAATCGTTCTAAGAAAAGGTCTACCCAGAATAATAGGGCAAGAAAGATTGCAATCTATATCAAGAATGATAAAATCTACAGGCACAAAATTTCTATTTGCAACAATGAGAACATCATTGATCCTTCCCATTGACTTTTTAATGGTGGAATCCGCAAGGTGCAAATTTAAAGAGCAATCATCAAGATCATGGAAACCTAGAATATCACATAAAGTTTTCGGAATCGTGGAAACACTAGCACCCAAATCACACAAAGCAAAACACTCATGATCTTTAATTCTAATCTTTATAGTAGGTTCCCACTCATCATTAAGTTTTCTAGGTATAGAAACTTCCAAATTATGTTTTTCATCATAAGATTGCATCAAGGCATCAACAATATGTTTGGTAAGAGCTTTATTTTGACTATAAGCATGAGGAGAATTAACAACGGATTGCAACAAGGAAATACAACCTTCTAAAGAACAATTATCATAATCAAATTCCTTGAAATCCGAGATAGTGGGTTCAATGCTATTTAAAGTCATGACCTCTCCAGTCCCACTTTTACCAAATTTAGCATCAAGATCTAAAAACTCCGAATTCTTGGGACGCCTTCTAACTAAAGTTGACTCATCTTCAATCCCATAATTATCAAGATTCATATTGCAAAACAAAGATCTAATAGGGGATGCATCAATAACTTTAAGATCTTCATCATTATTTTCATCGAAACTAGAAGAACACGCCTTTATAAAGCAATCTTTCTTAGCATGCAATCTAGCAGTTCTTTCCTTGCACTTGTCAATGGAAATTGCCATTGCTTTGAGAGGCTCATTGATATCATGCTTAGGAGGAGAAGATCTAAGTTTAAGAGAATCAACATCAAGCGGAAGTCTATCAAGGTTCCTAGCCAAATCATCAACTTTGAGCAATTTTTCTTCAAGCAAGGCATTAAAATTCTTTTGAGAAATCATAAATTCTTTCACACTATTCTCAAAATCAGAGGGCACCTTATTAAAATTACCATAAGAATTATCGTAGGAATTTCCATAATTATTAGAGGAATTACTAGGGAACGGTCTAGAATTAAAGTTTCCTCTGTAAGCATTGTTACCGAAACTATTCCTACCAACAAAATTCACATCCATAGATTCATTATTTTTCTCAATCAAAGTAGACAAAGGCATATCATTGGGATCAAGAGGAGTGTTCTTAGTAGCAAAATATTTCATAAGTTCATCCATCTTTCCACTCAAAACATTGATTTCTTCTATAGCATGCACTTTTTTACTAGAAGATCTTTCCTTGTGCCCTTGAGAATAATTATCCATAATATTATCAAGAAGTTTTGTAGCATCTCCTAACATGATTTCCATAAACGTGCCTTCCGCGGCCGAATCTAAAAGATTTCTAGAAGCAAAGTTCAAACCGGCATAAATTTTTTGTATGATCATCCATAAATTCAAACCATGAGTAGGGCAATTGCGAATCATCAATTTCATTCTTTCCCAAGATTGGGCAACATGCTCATGATCGAGTTGTTTAAAATTCATAATATCGTTCCTAAGAGTGATAATCTTAGCGGGAGGAAAATACTTAGAGATAAAAGCATCTTTGCACTTGTTCCAAGAATCAATACTATTTTTAGGCAAAGACGAAAACCAAACTTTAGCACGATCTCTAAGTGAAAATGGAAATAACTTCAATTTAACAATATCATTATCCGTATCTTTCTTCTTTTGCATATCACACAAATCAACAAAGTTGTTTAGATGAGTAGCGGCATTTTCACTAGGAAGGCCGGCGAATTGATCTTTCATAACAAGATTCTGCAAAGTAGTATCGATTTCACAAGACTCAACATCATTAAGAGGAGCAATCGGAGTACTAAGGAAATCATTATTATTGGTATTGGAGAAATCACACAACTTGGTATTATCTTGCACCATGGCAACAAGTAATCCAACACACAAGCAAACAGAAAAAGGCAACCGAAAAAGAGAGAGAGAAGATTGGGAAAGAGAGGGCAAATAAAACGGCAAGGGTGAAGTGGGGGAGAGGAAAACGAGAGGCTAATGGCAAATAATGTAAATGCGAGGGAGATGGGTTTGTGATGGGTACTTGGTATGTCTTGACTTGAGCGAAGACCTCCCTAGCAACGGCGCCAGAAATCCTTCTGGCTACATCTTGAGCTTGTGTTGGTTTTCCTTGAAGAGGAAAGGGTGATGCAGCAATAGTAGCGTAAGTATTTCCCCTCAGTTTTTGAGAACCAAGGTATCAATCCAGTAGGAGGCCCCTCAAAAGTCCCAAGCACCTACACAAACAAACAAAGAACTCGCAACCAACGCAATAAAGGGGTTGTCAATCCCTTCACGGCCACTTGCGAAAGTGAGATCTCATAGAGATAGTATGATAAGATAAATATGTTTTTGGTATTTTATAATATAGATGCAAAAAGTAAAAATGCAAATAAAAGTAGATTGAAAGCTTATATGATAAAAGATAGACCCAGGGGCCATAAGTTTCACTAGTGGCTTCTCTCAAGATAGCATAAATATTACGGTGGGTGAACAAATTACTGTCGAGCAATTGATAGAAAAGCGAATAATTATGAGATTATCTAGGCATGATCATGTATATAGGCATCACGTCCGCAACAAGTAGACCGACTCCTGCCTGCATCTACTACTATTACTCCACACATCGACCGACTCATGCCTACATCTAGACTATTAAGTTCATAAAGAACAGAGTAACGCATTAAGCAAGATGACATGATGTAGAGGGATAGACTCATGCAATATGATATAAACCCCATCTTTTTATCCTCGATGGAAACAATACAATACGTGCCTTGCTGCCCCTCCTGTCACTGGGAAAGGACACCGCAAGATTGAACCCAAAGCTAAGCACTTCTCCCATGGCAAGAAAGATCAATCTAGTAGGCCAAACCAAACTGATAATTCGAAGAGACTTGCAAAGATAACTCAATCATACATAAAAGAATTCAGAGGAGATTCAAATATTTCTCATAGATAAACCTGATCATAAAGCCACAATTCATCGGATCTCGACAAACACACCGCAAAAAGAGTTTACATCGAATAAATCTCCACAAGAGAGGGGGATAACATTGTATTGAGATCCAAAAAGAGAGAAGAAGCCATCTAGCTAATAACTATGGACCGGAAGGTCTGTGGTAAAGTACTCACAACTCATCGAAGGGGCTATGGTGTTGATGTAGAAGCCCTCCGTGGTTGATTCCCCCTCCGACGGAGCGCCGGCGAAGGCTCCAAGATGGGATCTCGCGGATACAGAAGGTTACGGTGATGGAAATTGTGTTCCGTTGGCTCCCTGGATGTTTTTGGGGTATGTAGGCTTATATAGGAGGAAGAAGTACGTCGGTGGCTGCCCGAGGGGCCCACAAGATAGGGGGCACGCCCAGAGGGAGTGGGCGTACCCTCCTGTCTCGTGGCCGCCTCGGCTGCTTCTTGACTTGCACTCCAAGTCCTCTGGATCACGTTCGTTCCAAAAATCACGCTCCCGAAGGTTTCATTTCGTTTGGACTCCGTTTGATATTCCTTTTCTTTGATATACTGAAATAGGCAAAAAAACAGCAATACGGGCCGGGCCTCCGGTTAGTAGGTTAGTCCCAAAAATGATATAAATGTGTAAAATAAAGCCCATAAACATCCAAAAGGGGTAATATAATAGCATGGAACAATCAAAATTTATAGATACGTTGTAGACGTATCACCCGCCACGGAGGCCGCACACTCGTCGGCGATAGAGCCAACCATAGACTCCGCCTCCAATGAGGTCTGTGTCATCGGACCCCCGGACTCGTCTCCGGACGCAGGCTCCGAACCGCATATATCCGTGCCCATTGAACCTGATTGGGCGCCGATCATGGAGTTTACCTCCGCGGATATCTTCCAACACTCGCCCTTGGGCGACATGCTAAACTCGTTGAAATCACTTTCCCTGTCAGAAGACTCTTGGCCAAACTATGCCCGGCTTGAGTGGGAAGGGGACGACGAGGAAATTCGTTTCCCACCCACCACCCACTTAATAGCCACTGTCGATGACTCAACCGACATGCTTGATTTCGACTCCGAAGACATCGAAGGTATAAATGACGATGCCGGAGAAGATCAGGAACCACCGCCCACAGGGCGCTGGACAGCCACCTCATCATATGATATATACATGGTGGACACACCCAAAGTAAACAATGGCGAGGAACGGAAGGATGCAATGGAGGATAACCCTCTTGAGAAGCAACCAAAGCACCGACGTTGGCGCTGCTCTAAATCCCGCCACAGCAAAAATAGCGATAACGGCACAAGAAAGAATAATACCTCAGATGACTCTAAAGGCAACGATGACCCCATGGACCCAACAATTGAGCAGGATGATCCAGTGGACGGCGAACATAGTCTGGGGCCACTGTCCGATCACAGCGATGCCAAGGGTAAAACTCATCAACCTGTCTCTGGAGAGGAGAACATTCTGGATGATGATGCATTCATCATCCCGGAAAAGCACTTGGAACAAGAGAACCTCCACAAAAGGCTTATTGCCACCGCGATGAGCTTGAAGAAGCAGAAGCAAAGGCTTAAGGCCGCGCAAGATACGCTCAACCGCAGATGGAACAAAGTGCTCGACACTGACGAAAAATACGGTGGCGATCGCCACACCAAGAGATACCCAAAGCGCAAACTGCTGCCCGAATTCGACGACGAGACCTTAGAGCCCATCCTGCCAAAAAACAACATGGCCGATCTGCCGGACCGACCACCCCGTGGCCGAGACAGAGCGGCTAACGACTCCGCACACAAGTCAGCACATGATCTACGTGAGCACCTGGACAAAAGAGCCGGTATGGCTAGGTCCATTTATGGATCCAAGAAGAGTGCCCCTACGCAGCAGCATGGCCACCACAACGACCATACTGATTGAATACCAGCTCGAAATCAACACCGAACACTACATCCGTCGGAAGCATGCCATGACACATCCAAATACAGGGGTGCCATGCACCCCCTGTGCTCCACCGATGAGGTGCTAGATCACGAATTTCCAAAGGGATTTCAACCCGTAAGCATAGAGGCATACGACGGAACGACAGACCCTGCAGTCTGGATTGTGGCTTTTATTCTTCACATCCATATGGCTCGCGGAGATGATCTCCACGCCATCAAATACCCGCCCCTCAAGTTGAAAGGGCCAGCTCGGCACTGGTTGAAAAGCCTCCCCAAAAACTCAATTGGAAGTTGGGAGGAACTTGAGGATGCTTTCAGGGCTCATTTTCAAGGGACCTATGTCCGACCTTCGGATGCAGACGATTTAAGTCACATAATCCAACAACCCGGAGAGTCAGCCCGCAAGTTTTGGAACAGATTTCTCACCAAGAAGAATCAAATCGTTGACTTCCCGGATGCCGAAGCCTTAGCGGCTTTCAAGCACAGTGTCAGGGACGAATTGCTTGCTAGACACCTCGTCCAAGAAAAGCCGAGGACAATGGCAGCCCTAACAAGCCTTATGACTCGCTTCTGCGCGGGCGAGGACAGTTGGTTGGCCCGCAGCGATACCAGCGACCCAGGCACATCCAAAATCAGGGACGGCAATGGGAAGCCATGACGCAGTAAAAACAAGCATTGAAACAACGAAGACAACCCAGACAACACGGCGGTAAACGCCGGATTCAGGGGCTCTCAACCTGGTCAACGGAAAAAGCCATTTAAAGGTAGCAGAGATGGACCGTCCAGACTAAATAAAATTGTAGACAGATCATGTCAGATTCAGGGAACCCCCGAGAAACCTGCGAATCACACCAATAGAGAATGCTGGGTCTTCAAGTAGGCCGGCAAGCTAAACGCTGAACACAAGGGGAGGGAGCCGCCAAGTGAAGACGAAGACGAACCTCACCAGCCGAACACTGGGGGACAGAAAAAAAAATCACCAAAGGTCAAAACAGTAAACATGATTTACGCAACCCACATACCAAAGAGGAGGCACAAGCACGCACTCCAAGACATATACGCTGTAGAACCAGTTACCCCCAAATTCAAACCATGGTCGGCCTGCCCGATCACTTTTGACCGCAGGGATCATCCGACTAGTATCCGGCATGGAGGTTCGGCCACCTTGGTGCTCAACCCAGTAATTGACGGATACCATCTCACCCGAGTCCTCATGGACGGCGGCAGTAGTCTTAATCTGAAATATTAGGACACTGTCCGCAAGATGGGGATAGACCCGTCAAGAATCAGCCAAAGCAATACTACCTTTAAAGGAGTAATACCAGGCATAGAGGCCCGCTGCACGGGATCTCTGATACTGGAGGTTGTATTCGATTCGCCTGACAACTTCCGAAGCAAAGAACTAATCTTCGACATCGCTCCATTCCGAAGCGGCTACCATGCACTACTCATAAGAATGGCCTTCGCTCATTTTAATGCAATTCCGCATTATGCTTACCTTAAATTTAAGATGCCCGGTCCACGTGGCGTCATCACAATTAGCGAAAATACAGAGCATTCCTTGCGTGCGGAAGAATATGTGGCGGCTCTAGCAGCCGAACCACTGAACGACCTCCCCAACCCGAATAAATGATCGGTCGTAAAGACCACGGAAACGGCTAGACGTGTCCGGCGCACCACTAGTTGTAGCAGCCCAGATAAACCTGTGCTTGGTCGACGGATATGCCCCCATATGTGGTGCTAGGGGCTGCCCGCATATAAAAGAGTACATAGTTCGGCTCGACCCTACTAATACAATAATATATTGAATTCTCATGGTTCATTAAGACTAACCAACTTTTTACATGATCACACCAGATTCTTTCACCTGGGTTTTTTTTACAGATGATCATCGTGCTACACCCTTCCAGGATACGGCACAACGGAGACAAAGGCTCAGAAGTGCAGCAGGGCCCCGTTCAATGGTTTCTTTTTAGATTAAGACCCTGTGTAAACCTTTTTATTGTCTCTTGTTGCCTCCCACCCTCCGGGTACTTAAAACAACCAAGAGGGATACTAGCGTTATCGGCAAGCTCTTTCGTCACGCTAGATTAATGCACGTACCTGGAAATTCAGGGCTCATTATCAAGGGCGGTATTCAGCCCACCATATGTTGTAAAGTCCGAATACCTTCGGGAGTGTTCGGCGTCGCGAGTTTGGCCTTATATGCATCAGCTCTGAATCATGTCTTTGGTCCATAGTTGGGTTTGCCCGGCTCCCATGTTTTGCTACCTTACGTTCCGCTCTAACGGCTAAGGTGGCACAGGGAGAAATACTGCGATTGTGCCCTAGTTCATCTGGATGAGCACGTCAGTAGAGAAAGCCGAAAACTGACTGTCATGATAAAGTGAGAGACTGGTCAACCACTCGATGACTCAGTGGGATCTTCGTGATTCCTCCGCTTTAACGAAGGACCGGTTCCCGGTCACGTACGTACGCGCACCGTATTCGGATGAACGCGGATGTACCAGGGGCTATATAATAGCCCCACCGTCAAACTCCTATGGCTAAGTGAAAGTGTTAAAGCTATATAGTCCGATTGCCTGGTTCGCCTCGCTATCACCTCCTTAACGGACCAAGACGTTGGATTAAGTGTGATTACACGCTTTACCGAACACCCCCGCATTATATGCGTGGGGGCGGAAGCCGACGACTGCAAACTTTCAGGTTATATACATACATACATAAACGGCCACACAGGAGGCACTACAATACTTTACGGGCAAAAGTATAAATATACCCTTTATTATCAAAGAAGCATTGTTTTTACAATCAACATACATGTCGCTGGAACATGGTACTCTTTGAGCACTGAGCCTCTATTAAAAGGGCACCTTCTAGGACTTCTTAAAAATAGTGCTCGGGTGAGTCCTGACCCCCGGTGGACACCTGGTTGCAACAGCGGTGGCCTCCATCTTTGCCCAATATGTCTTAACACGGGCAAGAGCCATCCGCGCACCCTCTATGCATGCCGACCTCTTGACAGCGTCGATATGCGACACATCACAAAGAAATTGTTGCACTAAACCAAAATAACTATCCGGACTTGGTTCCTTCGTCCAAAGATGGTCCACGACAGACTTCATGGCAAGCCCGGACAACCTATGGAGCTTGGCCCACTCGGCATTCAACAGCAGCGGACGCCTTGGATTACTGAACTGCGACCAGAACAATCTTTCCACCTCATGATCTTTCTGATCTTTGAAATACTCAGTCGCATCAGTAGCACTCTTTGCTAAATCCAAGTGTGCGTCTGCCTAACTCCACAATTGATCAAGAGGGGCATAGTTCGGATCGCCGAACTTCGTCCGTAATAAGAAGGGCTTCCCAGCCGCGATATCTCCAGCTTGAAGAAGCTCCTCCCACGCCGCTCTGATTTCAGAGCGCGTTTCCTTGGCTGCTTCCAAGGCCTTCTTCAGGTCAGCCGCTTTCGCTTGGCTTTCCTTTTCGAGGAGCTCATATCGGCTAGCAGAATTATGCAGCTCAAGAACCATGTTGGCTATTTTATCTTTGCTTTGGTGATGCGCGGCATGTTTGGCTTTCAATTCTTCGGCTGCCTTCAGGGCAGCCGCATCACTCCTCCTGGCTTGCTTCTTGGCTTGGGCAAGTCCTGCCCGAAGGGTCTCCACGGCGGCAGCTCCATCTGTAGTCAAAGCATACTATAAATACTAGCGTCAGGATCTTCTTAGTATTTGCTGACCACCCGAATATACATACCCTGTGCCTCGTCAAGCCACTTGTTAACAAGCATGATATCCACATCCGCCACGTCAAGTTGCCACCTGAATTCACCAAATTCAGCAGTTCGGTCAGCCGCCGGATCTGCAGCCGCCTACGCACGAAAGCAGCACTGTTATTACTTGAGACTATGATCCTCTCCTCGCCGCGTCTAGACGGCAACCAGAATCTCAGGGGCTACTATCTATACAAGTCACACTTAGCATGTGCGGTACAGCCAAAACTATATATATTACTATGTGTACCTCAAAGCCTCTTAGCAAGCTCGTAAAAGCTTCATTCAATCCACTTTTGGTACATGAGATCCTCTCAACCACCATACCCATTAAGGTACGATGTGCCTCTGAGATAGCCGCTTGCTCCAGAAGATCCATCAATGTGTCCGGTTGTACACCGGATAGTCCCAGGTTTTCTCTGTTGGTCTCCTTAGGAGTCGAGAACTCCGGACTTCGGGCGGCCGAAAAGTTACCTTCTGGCCTTTGCGGATCAGGAGAAATCCTTCGCGATGACACCTCAGGGTTGTCCGTCTCACAAGGCGGGGAAGCAAGAGGAGGCGTTTCGCTCTCCATCATCTCCGGAAGAAGATCCCCCGAAGATGAACTTTGTGGAGAAGGGCTATGAGCCGGACTACAAAACATATGTCTCGGTTGTTATTCTCAGAAAAAGAGCAAGGCATATTTACCTATGTACCTTTGTTCACTTACAACTCGGCTGACGGCTGACCCCCTTGTGGGCACTATGCGGTAAGGATGCCCTCCGGGGCAGGGCCCCCTGGCGAAGGTTTCTTCCCTCATTTGGAAACTTCCGTTTCCAAGTCTTCAGGGGCGGCCCTTTTCTTCCCGTGGGGAGAGGGGATTCTAGATTCACCTCCCCGATCATCCTCCTTCGCGGAGGCACTAATTCCCCCGGTTTGGATGTGTAACATATGAAGCCCGCTTTTGGCTTCCCTATTCCTCCCCTCGTCTTCTCCTGATGGCACTTGATACGGTGCGCGAGCCAGCATCCTGGTTAGTATGGGATCTGGCGAGCCTTCGGGAAGAGGGGCCGAACACCTGATCCTCTCCGCCTTTCTTATCCAGTCCTGGCCGAGGGTAATTTTTTTAGAATAATGTAACAAATATAAAGAAGGTGTGTTCGGTCGTGGAGTTACTTACTTGGGTATCTGGAAGGTTGTAGTTGAGACCCGCATCCTCGGTGGTGTCCGGACACTTTATTCGTGATCCGAAGAATAATCGATACATTTCTTCGGGTGTCATGCCGAAGCAGTGTTGAATGGTTTGCGGTCCTTCCGGGTTGAACTCCCACATACGGAGAGATCGACGTTGGCATGGCAGGATCCTACGAACTAACATTACTTGAATTACTTTGACCAGATTGATATCCCTCTTGAGGAGATCTCGAATGTGGCTTTGCAATGTCAGCACGTCATTAGCTGGTCCCCAGCCCAGCCCTTTGTTGACTCATGATGTCAGTTGGGGCGGAGGGGCAGAGCGGATGGCTAGGGCGGCTGCCTGCTTTGTACCTCTGGGAGCTGTGATGTAAAACCACTCCCGTTGCCATAGGTCGGACACCTCCGGGAAGGAACCCTTTGGCCATAGGGCGTCGGCACCTTTGCTTATTATAGCACCTGCGCACTCTGCATGTCGCCCGTCAATCATCTTCGGCTTCACATTGAAGGTCTTGAGCGATAAGCTGAAGTGTGGGGTAATGCGGAGGAAGGCCTCACACACGACGATAAATGAGGAGATGTGAAGGATGGTATCTGGATCTAGATCATGGAAATCTAGACCGTAATAGAACATGAGCCCTCTTACGAAGGGATCAAGACTAAAGCCTAGCCCTCGGAGGAAGTGGGAAACAAATACAACACTCTCGTTGGGTTTGGGAGTGGGGATAACCTGCCCTTGAGCAGGTAGCCTATGGGGGATTTCGGCGGTCAGATACCTAGCCTTCCTAATCTTCTTGATGTCCTCCTCTGTGACAGAAGAGGCCATCAACCGGCCTTGAAGGTTTGATCCAGACATGGTTGAAGGTCCGGAGCACTTAACCTGAACCTTGGATGTTGGGACTCGAGGTAGGGGAAGGGAAGGATTGGGCCTGGAAAGAAAAGGACATGTCTGGACCTCTTTATAAAGAGGGTGAATATCAAGCGTCCTCGGCGTGGCCGTTTGGAACCGGTCTAAAATCGAGGAGTCATACTAACGGCACGGTTGGGTTACCCACACCCGTATTGATGAGAATCTCGTGATAAGGGGAACACGATCTCTGCTTCGACAGGACGTGCCAATAATAACCGGGCCGCAGCGTGATGTCACGCTATGAAAAGTTGTCAGCAGATTAGATTTGTGGCCTATTGTGCTCTCTACGGTGGTATTAGGAAATTGTTTTGCAGAGCCGGACGCGATCCTCGTGTTATCTTCTATGGAGTATTCAGAGAAGGAAGCCGCCTTGCAATGTCTTGCAATGTCGAAGACAATCTACGCGCTGGACTCATCATCATTGAAGCCTGGTTTAGGGGCTACTGTGGGAGTCCCGGATTAGGGGGTACTCGGACAGCCGGACTATGTACTTGTGCCGAACTGTTGGACTATGACGATACAAGATTGAAGACTTCGTCCCGTATCCGGGTGGGACTCTCCTTTGCGTGGAAGGCAAGCTTGGCAATTCGAATATGTATATTTCCTTCTCTGTAACCGACTCTGTGTAACCCTAGCCCCCTCTGGTGTCTATATAAACTGGAGGGTTTAGTCCGTGGGACAAGAACAATCAGAATCATAGGCTAGCTTCTAGGGTTTAGCCTCTACGATCTCGTGGTAGATCAACTCTTGTAATACTCGTATCATCAAGATCAATCAAGCAGGAAGTAGGGTATTACCTCCATAGAGAGGGACCAAACCTGGGTAAACATCGTGTCCCCTGCCTCCTTTTACCATTAGCCTTAGACGTACAGTTCGGGACCCCCTACCCGAGATCCGCCAGTTTTGACACCGACAATCGCGTCCTACAATCAGCGTGTACTCTGATACCATCTTGTAGCGACCAGACCTCAAACGGTCAAGTCTCTGTGCATCAGTTTCATCCCTAGATCGGTAATGCTGACACGCACAGTACTCAAGGATTTATAACAGAGTTTCATTCACAGACTTATTACATCGAATGTCTCAAAAGAGAATTTATTACAATAATATGGCTTAAGGCCATGTAAATAAGATAACAACGAAAGGCTTGGAGGATAAAGTGAGTCCATCAACTCCAATGGCATAACTGAGTGCACGACAACGAACTTGAGCACCTTACTCTTCGTCAGAAAAGTCTGTAACATGATATGTTGCAGCTCGAAACGGGTCAGCACATGGAATATGCTGGCAAAGTAACACAAAAGAGCAATGAATAGAATAAATGCTATCACTACATGCATATATGGCTGGTGGAGAGCTCTATGGTTAAAGTTTTGCATAAAGCCAAATTTTCCCTACAATAAAGGAATATATTTTATTTAACTATCATGGTGGTTGTTAAACATTGAGAAGGTTCCTCCAACTCAATCCCAATTAAACAGTAATAATAACCCAACAGATTAATTGAGAGTGATGAGACCAACATGATAATCCAAGAACCAGATACTCAAGATGTCCATAATCGGGGACAAGGCTAACCATGATTAGTTTGTACACTCTGCAGAGGTTTGCGCACTTTTCCCCACAAGACTCAATCTCGTCCATTGGATTTCTCGCACTACATGGTATTTGAGAAACGGATGACTGAGACACAGTCTTTCAGAAACATTAACTCTTTACTCTGGGTGGACAGTTACACCTACTCTCCCCTACATTTGCTAGCCCACCACTGAAAGAGGTCCTGCAACATACTCAACTATGCTAGAGCCCATAATAGCTCATGGCTGCACACGGAAGTTTCTAGCATGAATAATCTTATGATCCCTTTGAGCTTGGGTAGCGAACCGTAGGATGATCACACGGGTACTCTAGGATATCCTAGGACAACACTGGATTCTCTAGGTTCTCACAACCAATCCACCCAAATGTGTATTTAATTATCCACCTTAAGTTAATCATTAATTAACAACTCTCACATCTATCATGGATACACTGAACCAATCCACATCTACGAGCATAGCATAGCAACCTGAGCATAACGTAGAAATAACTCCCAAGGGTTTGATAATAAAAGGGGAATAGGTTCTACTGCATTAGCTACTTCAAAAACCCACATGTTAATCAGATCCTAACCATGAAATGTTTGAGGATTGGAACTAATGCATAAAAACTGGGTAATAAAGATATGATCAAAGTGTTACTTGCCTTGCTGATGATCTGCAAACCCTAGAGACTCATAGTAGCATGCTCCACACTCCGGGAATTTAAGCATAGATGCATGGGTAAAACTCAAATAAGAAGGTCCAATCTGAAAGTTCAACTGAAGAGCTTCAATTTTCAAAAAGAATCAATCGAATCGGAGCTACGAAACTCAAACTACGATCAAAAGAAGTTTGAAAACAAATCTGCTTGAAACCAAATTTTAATTTGTCAAAAGCCTATTCAAGTTGATTAACCAGAAAGAGAGGCTCGAGGAGAAGATTTTGGCGTTGGTTTCACTAGATTTCAAATAACGGTTAAAAAGTTTTGAGGGTTTGAAGACAGGGGCTAATCTGCGATAAAAATAATCGCAGATAGGTCCCTGGCAAAAATAAAACAGACAAAGAAAAATCTATCGGACCAACGTCCACTAACAGAGACAAATGAACGAATTTGTTCGTTAAAATGAGCTAACGAACGAACGTTCGCAAATTAGATCTAAACCGAAAAAACCCGATCTAAGAAAAATAACGATCTAGGGTTTTTTTTGTTAAAAAACCCAAACGGTTTTACCTAAACAGAGCAAAAAAACTGGCGGTGGCAGCAGCTAACTCTGGCAGGGCTCCGGCATTGGCGAACGACGGCGGCGACGTTGGGGGCGGTGATGCGGGGTGGCGGCACGGGTGGCGGGCAGCAGCCTCGGCGGGCGGCGCAGAAACCGAGGCAGCGGCTGCGCGGAAAATGAGGCGCGGTGGCGGCTTGGGTTTCAGGCAGCGGCGGCTTGGGCTGGGGTGGGGCTGGCCTTGGGCCTCGCCCTTTTAAACGGCTGCCCGGGAGGAGTCCGGCTCGGGCATGACCCATAGGTCGGTTCGTTTTTTAACAAACGAAGTAATATAAATAAAAGAAATACTAAACGGAGTCCAAAAGTCCCGAAATAAATTTTCACGGTCCTCTAATAATATTACAAACAAAGTTAACATTTATTTGGGCTACTAATGCAATTTTGAAAAATGCATATTTTTCTAACACAAATAAAATAGCAATAAAAATCCAAATAAAATATTTATTTGATTTTAACATTTTTCCTCCATTATTTCTTTTGTTTTGGAGAACTCATTTTATCCGCTCTCTTTTATTTTAATGTTGGAAATATTCAGAGAGAAAAACACTAAAACCAAAATGATCATCTTTTCAAATTTGAGAAAATTAAAATATGAAAATAAATGAAATCGCCAACTCTCGCCGTGGGTCCTTGAGTTGCGTAGAATTTCTAGGATCAAACCAAAATGCAATTAAAATATGATATGCATATGATGACCTATGTATAACATTCCAAATTGAAAATTTCGGATGTTACAAACCTACCCACTTTAAGATGAATCTTGCACTCGAGATTCAAGTTGCCTAGAAAATAGGTGTGGATGGTCCTTCCGTAGGTCTTACTCTCGTTCCCAGGAGGCTTCATCCTCGTTATGGTGGCTCCACTGAACTTTGCGAAACTTGATAACCTTGCTGCGTGTGACTCGGCTGGCAAACTCGATAATCTTCACTGGTTTCTCCTCGTAAGTCAAATCACTATCCAGCTGAATAGCTTCCAGTGGCACTGTGTCCCTCAGAGGAATATCGGCCATCTCTGCATGGCACTTCTTCAACTGAGAAACATGAAACACATCATGAACTCCTGACAATCCTTCTGGCAATTCCAGCTTGTAAGAAACTTCTCCCATATTCCAAAACTTGGTATGGTCCCACAAAATGTGGTGCTAGCTTTCCCTTAACTCCAAAACTCTTAACCCCTCAAAGCGGGGACACACGAAGGTATACTCTCTTTCCAACTTCGTAAACTGTCTCCTTGCGTTTGAATCCGCATAACTCTTCTGCCTGGACTGGGCTACCTTGAGTCTGTCGCGAATCAGCTTAACCTTCTCTTCAGAGTCTTTGATTAAATCTGGTCTAAACAACTGACGATCTCCTACTTCATCCCACAATAACGGTGTCCTGCACCTCCTTCCGTACAAGGCTTTGAAAGGGGCCATCTTCAAACTGGTTTGATAACTGTTGCTATAAGAGAACTCTGCATACGGCAAATTTTCGTCCCAACTAGATCCATAATCTAGCACACAAGCTCTCAGCATGTCCTCCAGAATCTGATTGACTCTCTCGGTCTGTCCATCTGTCTGTTGATGGAAGGCTGTACCGAACTCTAGCCTTGTACCCAAAGTCTCATCCAACTGATTCCAGAACTTTGCGGTAAACTAGGTCCCTCTATCTGATACGATGCTCCTCGGAACTCCATGCAGACATACGATCCTGGTCATGTATATCTTCACCAACTTAGCACTCGTATAGGTGGTCTTCACTGGGATGAAATGAGCTTCTTTTGTCAACCAATCAACTACAACACAAATAGAGTCATAGCCTGAATGAGTCCTAGGCAATCCAGTGATAAAATCCATGCCAAGCTTGTCCACTTCCATTCGGGTATCGGCAATGGCTGTAGCAATCCAGTTGGCTTCTAATGCTCTGCCTTAACTCTTTGACATACATCACATACTGCTACATACTCGGCAATATCCTTCTTCATTCATGTCCACCAGAAACTTTCCTTTAAATCCAGATACATCTTAATGTTTCCTGGGTGAATCGAATACGGAGAATCATGGGCCTCGTGCAGAATCAACTTCCTGATCTTGGGGTCATTAGGCACATATACACGATCCTCAAACCATAAAGTATCGTGCTCATCCTCATGAAATCCTTTAGCCTTTCCTTTACTCATCCTTTCCTTTATCTCGGCAGTTTTTTAAAAGTGGCAATTTTTTAAAAGTGGCAGTTTTTTAAATTCTTCAAGTTGAGGTGGAGTTTTAGCACAAGTTTAAACATTCACAATACATTTCAACCAAGCATGACAAGAGTATATGCAACGAAAAGAGTAAAGCATGCTAATTGCAAGAAAGTAAAGGGATGGGATTGGAGTGTGCAAACGCAATGAAGACACGGAGATTTTTTGCATGGTTCTGATAGGTGGTGATATCATACATGCACGTTGATGGAGACTTCCATTCACAAAGGGTAACGGTTGCGCGAGTCCACGGAGGGCTCCACACACGAAGGGTCCACAGAGAAGCAAGCTTGTATATCCCACCATTGCCATCGCTCATGAAGGACTTGCCTCACTCGGGTAGAACTTCATGAAGTAGATGATCTCCTTGCCGTTACAAACTTCTTGGTTCAACTTCACGATCTTGTCGGAGGCTCCGAAGCGACACCTAACCAATCTAGGAGACACCACTCTCCAAAAGGTAATAAATGGTGTGTTGATGATGAACTCCTTGCTCATGTGCTTCAAATGATAGTCTCCCCAACACTCAACTCTCTCTCGCAGATTTGCATACGGTGGAAAGATGGTTTGAGTGGAAAGTAACTTGAGGAAGGCTAGAAATCAAGATTCTTGTGGTAGGATTGGTATATCTTGATCTCAACACATGATTAGGTGGTTCTCTCTCAGAAAATGTATGCTGGAAGTGTAGGCATGTTCTGACGGCTCTCTCTCATATGGAGAAGGGAGTGGAGGGGTATATATAGCTTCCAGGCAAAATCCAACTGTTACACACATTTGACCCAACTCGGTAAGACCAATTATAAGAACTCGGTGAGACTGATTTTGTTCAATATGTGAATGTTAGGGATCTTGGGGGGACCGACTGGAACAACTCGGTGGGACCGATGTGCTAGGGCTTAGGGCAAACATCAACTCGGTGGCACCGATTGCATCAACTCGGTGAGACCAAAGTGAAGCAATAAGGCAAAAGAGTGAATGTCAAGCCAACTCGGCGAGACCGATTGCATAACTCGGTGAGACCGAAATAAATGCAACAATCCACAAAGCGCTGGCAAAGCCATCTCGGTGAGACTGAGATCCGTATCGGTGTGACCGAACTGTTAGGGTTTCTAGCAGTGGCTATGTCATATGAACTCGGTGGCGCCAGATAGAAAGAATCAGTGGGGCCAAGTTGGAGTTTGGGATTTTTACATATTTGGAATGAGAAAGTGGTTGAGGGCTTTGGAGTAATATCACTCAGCACTTGAGCAAGTAGACCATTAAGCAACACCTCATCCCCTTTTAATACTATTGGCTTTCCTATGGACTCAATGTGCTCTTGGGTCACTAAAAATAAAATGAAGTGTCTTGAGCTTTTGCCAATATGTGTCCTTAGCATTTTGAGGGGTCCACATCTCTAGTCCTTTCCACGCCATTGTTGAACTTGTCTGAAATGCACTACATAAAGCATTAGTCCAACAAGAGATATATTGACATTAATTACCAAAATCACCAAGGGAGCACTTGTGCTTTCAATCTCCCCCTTTTTTGGTAATTGATCACAACATATATCAAAGCCTTAGGTAAATGATATGAAGGGTAACAGGTAAAGCTTTGGAGAAACATGTAACATGCATAAGCTTCCCCTACATGTATGCAATCATGTGAAGATTAGAATATAAGAACATCTGAATGCATAATCATGATAGAGCAAGAGAAGAGTTACATATATCTTGGTTATATGCATTAGAGCAAATGATGTGGTTAAGAAGTGTACCTCCATGTTTATGAATCCCTCTTGCAAACAATATGTACATCAGCAAGAGGTCATCATGCACCTGAGTGTGATTCATATACTTACCTTGTGGTCTTGAGCTGGCTTTGGAAAGAGTGGACTTGAGAAAATAGGTTTAGATAACATAAGATCACTCCTATGTAAAGCAATTTTAGAAAACCACAAAAGTACCAAGACTGGGATGACATGTAAAGGGTGAGTACTGAGTATTTCATTTAGATATAGACATGTCCCCAAACATTAAAAGATGTGCAATGAATTCCAAAGATTTTTCTCCCCTTAGACATGGACTCTTTCTCCCCCTTAATCTGATGTGGAATAATCAGAGAAAGTAGGGTGACATAAAATCAGAGCACAAATAGGGTAATATAAACTAAAATCAGAGCAACAAGAATTTTCAATGGCAATAGCCAAGGTTGGAAAAAGCGGTACGCGTAAGCGAGGCGATTGGTCTTCGCCTAGTGCCTAGGTGGTGCCTAAGCACTCTAGGCGCTGCCTAGGCGGTAATATAATTTTTACTCGTAGTGTATTTGTGATTATTATATGGGTGTTGATATTAGTTTAGGGCATATAAATAAGTTTATTACCGTCTACTGCCATTGGTATATTGCCCGTTTGGCATATCAATGCAGTATGTGGCATGATTTCATGCTTGGGTAGGCAATTCCTTGCTTTCCCTGCCTAGACCTCCATTTATGCCCTAGGCGAGGTGTTTTGCCATTGCCTAGCGCCTAGGCGTGCCTAAGCGCCTCCTAGGCACTGCCTTTTGCAATACAGGCTAAGATCAAACATATTGACATGTCTTTCCCCTCTTAAAGACATGTGACTTTTGTCCTCTTTGTTGCCAAGCATTTGTAAGAGCTTGGATGTGCTCATATGATAAGCTTTGATGTGTTCTCCCTCCCCCTTTGACATCAATTTCCAAGAAGGGTACTTTTGGAGCATGAGTCAAGTGGGTGTGGTCCTTGAGAGTCACTACAAGGCAGTGAATAGCTTATGATGCTGATAGAGGGAAGAATCATTCAGTGGAGTCGAAGAAAAATATTCAAAAAGAAATGACAAAACATTTTCCACAGTTGAAATCGGTGACACCGATGCGTTTTCCATTGGTGGCTTCGAAATGGTAGAGTCACAGAAGGTACTTATTGGTGCGACCAATTTAGTCCATGTCGGTTGTACCGATGAACTATTCACAAGGGGGCCATATATTTCGGTCGAGCCGATAGGTTTGAATAGGAGGGACAGAGTTCAACACAGAGTAAATTTTTTGTCATCTCAGCTCACTTAGCAAATGAAATCTCATAAAGATTTGCAACGAATTAGAAGAAAGATTTGCAATGAATTTACTACAATATCACAGATGAAAAACAGAAAAGAGATCTAGATGAAGTTTTTTTATTTTAGAGGGAGACAAAATAGCAAGAAACATATGCAAATACAAAAAGCAACTGAGCAAAAGAACACTAGAGAACTTCATCTAGAAAGGGTCGGCGACAAAGTCACCTATGTTAGCGTATATTGACTGAGGAGTCAAGTGATAGCACTTGATCGTAGGTCATACTCATCGTTTAAGCTCAAAATGGGGTTACCATTTTTCGTTTAAGCATTTTGATGTATTCACATCTTGTTGAGTTGCTTTGACTCATGACTTGGGGCAAAGCTTCTCTAAGATGGAATGACATACCTTGGGTTGTGGTGTTGATCTTGATCATGTAGTCGAACTTATGTTAGATGCTCAAGGTTGATGTAGTTCATCAAGAGTTGGGAGAACCACTTGTAGTTTGAGTTCATCTTCCTACATGGGTTAGTCTTGCAAGGAAGAGCACTTGTGTATCAAAAATGACAATCATGAAACTTGATACCAAATGAAAATTGATATATTGAAATTTTCAAAGGATATGTTGAGTGAGTTCATGCTTCCTTGTATACAACAAACTTATCATAGGAACTTGGTGATGTAGAGATCGCTCAAAATGTGAGTGACTTGCAATCTCATAGGTATGGGATTATCCATGTACCTACAAGGGTTAGATAACACGTAAGGGTACAAGTATAGATCCAAGACATATGATCATCATCATAAGAGAAATATCAAGGATTACTCATAAAAGGCTCATGCCTTGCACGTACCCAAATGGAGTTTTTACTCCAAGTCTGAAGCATCAATGATATTTAATTCACCTCTCAAATGGCAAAATACTTTCTCATTAAGCGGTTTGGTGAATATATACGTCAATTGCATATCAGTACGAACATGCTTAAGATTGATGTCTCCTTTAGCAACATGATCTCAAATGAAATGATGAAGAACTTCAATATGCTTAGTTCGAGAATGTTGCACGGGATTGTGAGCAATTTCACTTTCATTATCACAAAAGGAATGGAACATGACTCACATATATCCCATAATCCTTAAGGGTTTGGGTCATCCAAAGTAATTGAGCACAATATGATCCCGTGGCAATGTATTTCTCTTAGGTAATAGATAAGGATACCAAGTTTTGTTTCTTGGAGGACCAAGACATAAGGGATCTACCGGCATAGTACGAATCAGAGTAGCCAACAAGATCAAAAGATGACCTTTAGGATACCAAATGCCAAAGTTTGGTGTATTAATTAAGTATCTCACTATCCTTTTCACGGCCTTAAGATGACATTCTCTAGGGGATGCTTGATATCGTGCACACATGCACACACACTTAGCATAATATTAGGACAGGAGGCACATAGATATAACAATGGACCAATCATAGAGCAGTAAACCTTTAGGTCAACCAGTTTTCCATCGTTAGTCAAGTAAATCCACTAGTAGGCATGGGTGTTTTCATACCTTTGCTTTCTTGCATGTTGAACTTCTTGAAAAGATCATTGGTATACTTTGTTTGAGAAACAAAGGTACCTTCCCTAGTTTGCTTGATTTGCAAACCAAGGAAAAACTTGAGTTCACTCATCATAGACATCTCAAATTTCTTTGACACTAGCCTTCCAAACTTTTCACTAAATGGGGGTTAGTAGAACCAAATATGATATCATCCACATAAATTTGGCACACAAATAATTCACCATTAACCCTTCTAGTAAAAAGTTTAGAATCAATCTTCCAAATTTCAAAACCTTTTTCAATAAGAAACTTGGCCAAGCATATATACCATGCTCTAGGAGCTTGTTTAAGACCATAAAGAGCTTTGTGAAGTTTGTAGACATGATTAGGTTTCTTAGGATTTACAAATCCGAGAGGTTGTCTAGCATACAATTCCTCCTCAATTTCTCCACTAAGAAAAGCATTTTTAATGTCCATTTGGTATAAAGTGATGTCATGGTGATTGGCATAAGAAAGTATGAAGCGCATGGACACAATTCTAGCAACGGGGGCATATGTATCACCATAGTCCATACCTTCGACTTGAGTGTAGCCTTGGGCGACGAGATGGGCCTTGTTGCGTACAACTTGTCCATCTTCATCTTGCTTATTTCGAAATACCCATTTGGTTCCAATGACATTGTGGTTGTCATCCGGCTTTTCGACCAATGTCCACACTTGATTCCTCTCAAATTTGTGTAGCTCTTCATGCATAGCGTTCACCCAATCCGGATCCTCAAGAGATTCTTCAACCTTCATACATTCAATACTAGAGATGAATGAGTAGTGCTCGCAAAAGTTATCCAAATGAGTTTTAGAGCGAGTAATTCTCCCGATTTGAATATCATCAAAGATTTGTTCGACAGGATGGTCTCTTGTGACTCTTTCTCTAACTCGTGAGAGCTTTTGTTTGGGTTGGGGTGGAACATCCACTTCATTGTCTTCTTCTTCTCTTTCTTCGTTTTTGTTGGAGTTGTCGTTTTCTTCTGGAGGTGGAGAGGGAGGTCGAGGTGGTTCGTCTTGTTGTACTTCCTTATTTTCTCCGTGTTGATGTGTTCCACTTGTGGATGCCTCCAAATCAACTTGTGGTTCACCTTGATGTGAAGTTGAGGCTTCCACTAGAACGAACGAGGTATTCTCCTTCATCTCCTTTGGGCGAATCTTGCCAATAGATAAATCTTGGATTGCTTCCGAAGGATCTTTGTCTCCTACATCAACTGGCAATTGGTCTACTTGCGAGCCATTAGATTCATCAAAGTTCACATCTACTGTCTCTTCAACCTTTCGGGTGAAATTGTTGTAGACACGGTAAGTGTAAGAGTTTGAGCCATAACAAAGTAGGAAACCTTCATGAGATTTACGAGAAAATTTTGAGCGACAATGCTTATAAAGAATGTAACACTTGAGCCAAATACTTGAAAATATCCAACTTGGGGTTTGTTACCGGTGAGAAGCTCGTATGCCGTCTTGCCGAGAAGCTTGTGAAGATATAGTCGATTTGTAGCATGACAAGCTGTCTCAACCGCTTCCGCCCAAAAATGTCTTCGCGTCTTGTATTCGTTAAGCATCATTCTTGCCATCTCAATAAGTGTCCGGTTCTTCCTCTAAACAACTTCATTTTGTTGAGCTGTGTATGTAGCCGAGAACTCATGTGTAACCCCTTCTTCGTCAAGAAAGGTATCCACATTGGCGTTCTTGAACTCTGTTCCATTGTCGCTTTGAATCTTCTTGATGTTCACTTCAAATTGGTTTTGGGCCTTCCTAGCGAAGTTCTTGAAGATCTTTTGGACCTGCGATTTCTCATCAAGAAAGAACACCCACGTAAATCTTGAAAACTCATCAACAATGACTAAACTGAACGAGTTACCGCTGAGACTCTTGTAGGTGTTGGGACCGAAAAGATCCATATGAAGTAGCTCAAGTGGTCTTCTCGTGGTCATGATGTTCTTCATGGGATGACTTCCTCCAACCTGTTATCCTGCTTGACAAGCACTGCAAAGTCTATCCTTGTCAAATATGACATCTTGAACACCAAGGATACGATCACCTTTAATAAGCTTATCAAGATTTTGCATGCCCACATGACTTAACCTTCTATGCCATAACCAACCTTTAGAAGATTTAGCAATTAAGCAAGTACGAGGTTGAGCTATCTTAGTGAAAACAACAATGTATAGGTTACCTCTATGAATACCGGTAAATACCACATTATGATTATCTCTTCGAAACACTTTCAATCTACTTCAGTAAATAGTACATTGAAACCGAAGTCAGCTAGTCTAGTACATTGAAACCAAAGTCAGCTAGTCTATGAATACCGGTAAATACCACATTATGATTAAGCCGTTGCCTGTCTTCATGCTTCATCTTCTTGGATCCTCTTGGGCCTTCTTCATATTAAGTCACCAACGGTATAACTCGGCCCCTCCTGGGCGGGTCATACCTTAGGGTCATATCCCCAACATTAGGCCCCAGATTGATTTGAACTTGTTCATGTCAATCGTCATTGCTTGAGCTAAAAGGTCATCTTTTCAAAACTTAATCTTGAATAAAACACTATAACCTGCCGAGGGAGTCTTGGATTAGGGGGTGTCTGGATGGCCGGACTATGACCTTTGGCCGGACTCCCGGACTATGAAGATAGAAGATTGAAGACTTTGTCCCGTGTCTGGATGGGACTTTCCTTGGCGTGGAAGGCAAGCTTGGCGATACGATATGAAGATCTCCTCCCATTGTAACCGACTCTGTGTAACCCTAGCCCTCTCCGGTGTCTATATAAACCGGAGAGTTTTAGTCCGTAGGACGAACAATGATCATACCATAGGCTAGCTTCTAGGGTTTAGCCTCTCTGATCTTGTGCTAGATCAACTCTTGTACTACCCATATCATCAATATTAATCAAGCAGGAGTAGGGTTTTACCTCCATTGAGAGGGCCCGAACCTGGGTAAAAACATTGTGTCCCTTGTCTCCTGTTACCATCCGCCTAGACGCACAGTTCGGGACCCCCTACCCGAGATCCGCCGGTTTTGACACCGACATTGGTGCTTTCATTGAGAGTTCCTCTGTGTCGTCACCCTTAGGCCCGCTAGCTTCTTCGATCGTCAACCACGACGCAGTCCAAGGTGAGACTTTTCTCCCCGGACGGATCTTCGTATTCGGCGGCTTCGCACTGCGGGCCAGTTCACTTGGCCATCTGGAGCAGATCGAAAGCTACGCCCCTGGCCATCAGGTCAGATTTGGAAGCCTAAACTACACGACCGATATCCGCGGGGACTTGATCTTCGACGGATTCGAGCCACAGCCGAGCGTGCCACACTGTCACGATGAGCATGATCTAGCTCTGCCGCCGGACAGTGCCCCGAGGGCCGCTCAGGTGTCCGCTCCGACCATTAGCTCGGAGCCGGCTGCGCTAGTCGGGTACGGTCGGTTGGACGCCGCCCCAGGAGCCGCAATCTCTACGATGATAGAGCCGAATACCAGCCTAGTCCTTTCCAAGGCCCGTGACTCCAAGGTGCTGGACTCGGTTCCAGACTCCGAATCTTCTGCACCCCTTCCGGTCGAACCCGATTGGGCTCCGATCATGGAGTTCACCGCCGCGGACGTCTTTCGGCACTTGCCCTTTGGCGATATCCTGAATTCACTAAAGTCTCTCTCTTTGTCAGGAGAGCCCTGGCCGAACTATGGCCAGCATGGTTGGGATGCGGATGACGAAGGAATTCGAGACCCACCCACCACCCACTTTGTAGCCACTGTCGACGATCTAACCGACATGCTCGACTTCGACTCCGAAGACATCGACGGTATGGACGCCGATGAAGGAGATGACCAAGAACCAGCACCTATAGGGCACTGGAAGGCCACCTCGTCATATGACATATACATGGTGGACACCCCCAAAGCAGGGGATGGCGATGAAAAAACGGAGGACGACTCCTCCAAGAAGCAACCCAAGCGCCGACATCAGCGGCGCCGCTCTAAATCCCGCCAAAGCAAGAATGGCGAATCTGGCACCGGAGACATCAATACCTCGGACAGTGCCGAAGACAACCCCCTCCAGCAGGATTCAGCGCAGGAGGACGAAGGAGCCAGCCCTCATGAGAGAGCGGCAAACAGAGAGGTCGAGGACAACAATTATATGCCTCCCTCCGAAGACAAGGCAAGCCTCGACGACGACGAATTCGTCGTGCCAGAGGATCCCTGTAACGCCCCGGATCCAATGAGCCAGGTGTCTGCCAGTTATTCGCCGCTGTTTCCATGTCATTTGCTTGCGTGTTGCATTTTGTCATGTCATCATGTGCATTTCATTTTGCATACGTGTTTGTCTCATGCATCCGAGCCTTTTCCCCGTTGTCCGTTTTGCAATCCGGCGCTTCTATGTCATCCGGCATCCCCTTCTAGCCTCTCTTCGTGTGTGGGTATTAAACTTTTTCGGAATGGCCCGAGTCTTGCCAAGCGGCCTTGGTACATCGCCGGTAGACATCCTATCAAGTTTCGTGCCATTTGGAGTTCGTTTGGTACTCCAACGGTTAACCGGGTAACCGTGAAACCCCCATCTCTTTGCAGCCCAACACCCCTATAAAGTGGCCCAAAACCCACCAAACTCACCTCCATGCTCTCGGTCGTTCGATCACGATCGCGTGGCCGAAAACCGCTCCTCATTTGGATACTCCTAGCTCCCTCTACCTATAAATATGTGGCCTCCCCCGAAATTCCCGCAGTCCAAACCCTAGCCCCGCTCCTCCCCGCGTCGCCGGACGCGTCCGCGTCGCGCCGGACATGTCCATCCCCGCAGCCACGTCGCTCCAGCCAACCACACCGCGCCACGTCACCCCGCCGCCGCTGCCAGCCACTCCCGCGCCGCCAGCTCACCCGCGCCCTCCTTCTCTCTCCTCCGCGCCCGCCGCCGGCCCACGCGAGCCCATCGCAGGCCCGCTCGGCCCACCGCCGCCACGCGCCCGCGAGCCGGCCCGCGCCGCCCCGCCGCCTCCCGCGTCGGCCCGGCTGCGCCGCCGCGCCGGACCCTCGCCGCCGCGCCCGGAGCTCCGCTCCTCCCTTCCCCACCGCCCATCTTCCCCTCCGACAGCCCGCGCCAACCGCGCCGCCGTGCCGGCCCGCGCGCCGCCCGCGCTTGGCCGCGCCAGGGGCCGCCGCCGCCTCCTGCCGGCCGTCCTCGCCGCCGTGCTCCCTCCGGCCTCCTCTGCCTCGCGCCGCCCGCCTCCAGGGTCCGGCCCCGCCCCTCGCTGGAGCCGTCGCGCTCCTCCGGCCAGCGTTGAGCGCCGCCGCCTTGCCGGCCGCGCCGCCCCGCCTCCGCGTCGCCTCCCCGTCGCGCCCTCCGCCTTGCTGCGCCGTCCCGCGTCCGCTCCGGTCTGGATCCGGCGAGATCCGGCCGGAGGGAGCTCTCCCTCGCCTTCCCCGCTGCTCCGGCCGCCGTCTCCTCCAACTCCGGCGAGATCCGCGGCCGCGTTGACCTTCACCCCCCCCCCCGAGGTCCATTTTTCTCCAAGTCCCCGTATCTGCATTAATTTTCATGCCATATTTGACCTACTGTATCTCTGCATCCGTAGCTCCGTTTTGCGCGTGTAATATGTCAAATTGTTCGCCTCAAAGAGTAGATCATTTCATTCTATTGCATCATATTCATTTGAGGTAATCTTGATGCCTGAATCATCATTGTAAGAGTGCTTCATGATGTTTTCTGTTGTCTGTTATCAGAACGAGCTCTTTTGTCATTTTTGCCATGATTGATATGTGCATCCTATGAGGTTGATGTCTTCATGTGTTTTGAACTATGCCATGTCTTCTTTACAGAGGTGTATGCCATGTATTTTTGTGATCAATGTGGTGACTAGCACAAGCATGCAAACTAGGCATCGTGATGTTGCTGATTTTAGTCCCTGTTCTGCTGTTATTTTGATGCCATGTAAACTTGATGCTACAGAGAGATCCATGCATATTTTGAGTTAGTTCAGTAAGGGTGTTTTGAACATGTGGTTATGCTCTATCCATTAATTCCCTTGGTTGCAATTATGGAGTAGTCTAGCATGTCATTTTGGTGCTCTACTTTTGCTTCAAAATGTTTCCTGGCAGATTGTTTACTTGTTATTCAATTTTGCCGAGGTTGCTATAGTTGATCCTTGCATGCTATGGGCTTGTTCTTGCTTTGGTTTGTTTCACAAACACGCTCTCTTGATAATGCTATGCTTATCTTGTCATGCAATGATTGTGGTGAGTGAATCAAGCTTGTTAAGTAGGGTACTTGATGTTGCTGTTTTGCTAGGCTGAATCTGTTATTTCGTGATGCTATATTAACATGTTGCTACTAATCATTCTATGCATAATCTCGAGATGATCACTAAATATGTTTTGGTCTACATGTCATGCCCTATCCATTCATGCCCCTGGTTGCAATTATAGGTTTCCGTAGCTTGTTCATATCTTGTTCCAAAGTTGCTTCATAATGTTGCTGTCAGCCTGTTAACATTAAGTTCAGTTGTTTCCATGTGTTTTCCTAGTGATTCATGCATCCTATGAACTTGCTCTTGCCATGCTTAGCTTCACAAATATGCCTTCTTACTGTTGGGTGCCTTGCCATGCTATGTATTGCTCTGTAGTGAGTTGCACAAGCTCATCTACATGCCTTCATAATTTTGTTCCTGCCATGTATGAATCTGTATAATAACTTGCTATGTTTACGTGGGTGCCATAATATTTTCTGCTCCTTTTTGGCTTATGGTCAGTAAAGGACTTTTGATCTATGCAATTAGTAGATTCATGACATGCCTTTGTTTGCCATGATAAGTTCCTGTAACATGTTGTTTGATAGCTCTTAACATTGCATCGTGATGTTATTTCCTGCAAAGTCTGAAATTGTTATAACTTGTAATCTTACCATGTGTGTTTGAGCATGTTCTAGTGATTTCTGGAGATAGCTCAGTGTTCATGTTTTTAATGCTTTACCTGTACATCATGCCCATGCCTTTTGTTTTTATGTTGGGGTGCTGTAGCATGTTGTTTTGGTGCTTGCAATATGCATAGTTGCTGTTTTGGACAGCTTGTCCTTTAAACTTGTTCCATGTGTGTGTGTTGAACCGTTGCTCCGTTTTGAGTGTGCTCTATATGAAACTTGCTTGATTTTGCATGTAGCTTCATATTATCATGTTGCATCCTTGTTTTGAGGTGTTTGCTTGATGTTTATATGCATTTTGCATCAATGCCATGTTTGACTTGTTTTGCTCATATCTTCTAGGCCGTAGCTCCGAACTAAATGAACTTTATATGTAACTTGACTAGAATCTCGTGTAGATCATCTTTGTGCATCTTAACTTGCTGTTTAACAACTTGAACATAAGGTTTATTCAGATCTGGACCAATTTCGAAATATGCATATGAGGACTTACCGGAATTGTTATATGTTGTTCCCGGCCTCATTTAAACTTGCCTTGATGTGTTGTTCTTGTTTGCACCGTCTTTTGCCATATGTAGCTTCATCTAGATTGGGCATGCATCATACTTGGTTGTGCATCATGCCTTGTTCATGTGTGGTGTGTTTACCATGTTGTGTGCTTCTTTTTGTTAGTTCCTGTTTCCGTTGCGATCGTGAGGATTCGTTTGTCTACGCTTGGTTCGTCTTCGTGGCTTCATCTTCTTCATGGACTCATTCTTCTTCCTCGCGGGATTTCAGGCAAGATGACCGCTACCCTGGATCTCACTACTATCATTGCTATGTTAGTTGCTTCGTTCTACCGCTATGCTGTGTTACCTATCTTTTGCTCATCAAGCCATCCCAAATTGCCATGAACCTCTAACCTTTGATACCTTTCCTATGCAAACCGTTGGTTGGCTATGTCACCGCTTTTGCTCAGCCCCTTTTATAGCATTGCTAGTTGCAGGTGACGTTGAAGATTGCTCCATGGTGGACAGGATTTTGGTTGGGATATCACAATATCTCTTATATTATTAATGCATCTACATACTTGGTAAAGGGTGGAAGACTTGGCCTTTTGCCTGGTGTTTTGTTCCACTCTTGCCGCCCTAGTTTCCGTCATACCGGTGTTATGTTCCCGGATTTTGCGTTCCTTACGCGGTCGGGTGATTTATGGGACCCCCTTGACAGTTCGCTTTGAATAAAACTCCTCCAGCAAGGCCCAACCTTGGTTTTACCATTTGCCTCACCTAGCCCTTTTTTCCCTTGGGAGTCGCGCTCTCGAGGGTCATCTTTATTTTACCCTCCCGGGCCAGTGCTCGTCGTGAGTGTTGGTCCAACCTGTCAACCGCCGATGGCCACCAGGGGCAACTCTGGGCTGGCCTACCGGAAGTTTGGACAATCCGGTGTGCCTTGAGAACGAGATATGTGCAGCTCCTATCGGGATTTGTCGGCACATCCGGGCGGCTTTGCTGGTCTTGTTTAACCATTGTCGAAATGTCTTGTAAACCGGGATTCTGAGTCTGATCGGGTCTGCCTGGGAGAAGGTCTATTCCTTCGTTGATCGCGAGAGCTTGTCATGGGCTAAGTTGGGACACCCCTGCAGGGTATAATCTTTCGAAAGCCATGCCTGCGGTTATAGGCAGATGGGAATTTGTTGATGTCCGGTTGTAGATAACTTGACACCAGATCCGAATTAAAATGCATCAACCGCGTGTGTAGTCGTGATGGTCTCTTCTCGGCGGAGTCCGGGAAGTGAACACGGTTTCTGGGTTATGTTTGAAGTAAGCAGGATTTCAGGATCACTTCTTGATCATTATTAGTTGACGACCGTTCCTTTTGCTCTCTTCTCACTCTCATTTGCGTATGTTAGCCTCCATATATGCTTAGTCGCTGCTGCAACCTCACCACTTCACCCCTTCCTTTCCCTTTAAGCTTTGCTAGTCTTGATACCCATGGTAATGGGATTGCTGAGTCCTCGTGGCTCACATATTACTACAACAACAGTTGCAGGTACAGGTTGGGCGATGATCATGACGCGAGAGCGATGCTTGCTTGCATTGAGTTCTTCTTCTGCTTCTTCTTCAATCAGGGGATAGGTTCCAGGTCGGCAGCCTGGGCTAGCAGGGTGGATGTCGTTTGAGTTTCTGTTTGTGATTCATCCGTAGTCGGATGTAGCTCTGATGTATTGTGATGTTGTATTCAAGTGGCATTGTATGCCTCTGGTATGTAACCCCATCTATTATGTAATGTTGATGTAATGATATCCACCTTGCAAAAGCGTTTCAATATGCGGGTCTATCCTTGGTGGGACCTTCGAGTTCCTTTTGGATAGGGTCGCATATTGGGCGTGACAAGTTGGTATCAGAGCCTCGACCGACCCTAGGAGCCCCCTTGATTGATCATGTAGTTTGGTCGTTGTTGAGTCTAGAATAAAACTGTTTTCAGAGTCTAGTTATATCGGAGAGTAGGAATTCTTTTTACTCCTCAGCCCCTTCGTCGCTTTGGTCAGGAATCTTGACGTGGGTGTTTTGAATTACTCCTCTTCCCCTTCAAAATTTTCTTTAGGATCACGCAGTTGGTTTTTCGATCGTTGTTCCTCAGCTCTTTTCATCCGGTGCATTTCTCGTCAAGTCGACTCGAGCCTTCTTCATCCTTGAGTTCAATCCTCAGTTGTTTTCTTTCCCACCCGCCCACCCTTCTTCTTCTCGAAACCGGAGTCCGTAATCGAGTATCCATCCTACTCGTGCGAAGTCTTTGTTTTCTTTCCTCAATGATGTCAACCGGTGTTTTTCTCTTCAAGATATTCGTCGGTTCCCCAACCCGAGTTGCCTTTGTTTTTCCCGCCCTCCCTCCCTATTCTTCCCGGAGCCTGAGTCTGTTTCGACCATCAATTTCATTCGTGTGGAGCCTCTTCAGTCTTTCGTCAATCATTTCAACCGGTGTATTCTCGTTTTGTTTGGCATTCTTCATCTCTTTTCCGGTGGACTTAATTCAAGTTTTCGGTAGATCATATCCTTTTTCCTCAAGTGTTCGTTCGCCTCTCGCCAGTTTATCCATCCGGAGTGTTCAAGACATCTCAGGAGATTCGTCCGTGTTCGAATTAATTCGAGGTTGTCACCTCATTCAAATATTTCAATTATTCCGGTGCATCATCTATCTCATCAACAATCCTTCTCAACAGAGATTTTCTTTTCAGTGGGCCCTAACCCACAGGTCTTTTTCCAGGATCTTACCTGACTCTTCTAATTCTCCCGGAGTTATTCTCAATTCTTTTCAAGTTTGACGTAAGTATGATTTCATCAGTCAGATGCCTTCTCCAAGATCATTTTCAAATTCTTTTCATTGTTGGCTCAACCTCTTCGCTTTTCATTCTACCGGAGTATCTCAGTAATTTTGGTGATGTTTCTCGTCGTCATTTGAAGACCGAAGAAGAGTCTTTCCTCTAAATCTTGTCTCTTCTCCCGAAGATTCGTGGTTCCAACTTCATGTTATCCTCGCGAATTATTCCATTTGTCAGATATTCCTTATCTCTACCATCCGGAGTTTGTCAGGAGTTGTTTTCCCGTTTCTTTTTACCGGAGGCCATCATTTCAGTTATCATTCTTTATTTATCCTGGTGCTTTGTTCTAGTGTTCTTCAATCAGCTCGAGTTCTTCCCGTTCTTTTGCATCTAAATCCCCTCGAGCATATTGGTTCTTCTAATTCTTCCCGGTGATTCAATCTCTTTTATCAGTCATTTTCGAATTCTTACGGTGGTTCATTCAGATTCTTTTTCCTTTGTTATCGTATCAATCCTTTCGTTCTTTTCAATCCTACCGGTGGATCAGGAAGAATGTCTCAAGTTTTGTGCTATCCCCCCCCCCAATCCTTTTCCAACGAGAATAAGTAATATGAAAAATCCATTGCTTGTCATCAATTTAATTTGATGAAGGATAAGCATACAATAAATCTTATTCTTATTTCATCCAAGTGATTAATCCTTTTCTTCGGAGTTTGTTCTTGATGAATAAATTCTAGTCCCAAGTGTTTTCCCATCTTTTCTTTTCCGGAGGTTTTGTGTCATGTCTTCATCAAGTATATCTCCTTCCTATCCAATTCGTGTTCTATTCTTTCCTTGTTCAACCGGAGTGCTGCCTAAATTCTTTCAGTCTTATTCGTTTCTTATCTCATTCTAACCGGAGTGGTTTCATAGTCTATCGGATTCCGTGAGCTTTCGATTCTCGTCATTCTCGTCGTTCCTCTCTTCTTCTCGAATGCTCTCGATTCTTCGCTTCTTCTCTTGAGTTCTTGTTTCACCTCATCCCTTTTTCTCTTCCGTCTCGGTCCTAAGATCTCGGGACGAGATCTCTTGTTAGTGGAGGAGTCTTGTAACGCCCCGGATTCGATGAGCCAGGTGTCTGCCAGTTATTCGCCGATGTTGCCATGTCATTTGCTTGCGTGTTGCATTTTGTCATGTCATCATGTGCATTTCATTTTGCATACGTGTTCATCTCATGCATCCGAGCCTTTTACCCGTTGTCCGTTTTGCAATTCGGCGCTTCTACGTCATCCGGCGTCCCCTTCTAGCCTCTCTTCGTGTGTGGGTTTTAAACTTTTTCGGAATGGCCCGAGTCTTGCCAAGCGGCCTTGGTATACCGCCGGTAGACCGCCTGTCAAGTTTCGTGCCATTTGGAGTTCGTTTGGTACTCCAACGGTTAACCGGGTAACCGTGAAACCCCCCTTCTCTTTGCAGCCCAACACCCCCTACAAAGTGGCCCAAAACCCTCCAAACTCACCTCCATGCTCTCGGTCGTTCGATCACGATCGCGTGGCCGAAAACCGCTCCTCATTTGGATACTCCTAGCTCCCTCTACCTATAAATATGTGGCCTCCCCCGAAATTCCCACAGTCCAAACACTAGCCCCGCTCCTCCCCGCGCCGCCGGACGCGTCCGCGTCGTGCCGGACATGTCCATCCCCGCAGCCACGTCGCTCCGGCCAACCACACCGCGCCACGTCACCCCGCCGCCGCCGCCAGCCACTCCCGCGCCGCCACCTCACCCGCGCCCTCCTTCTCTCTCCTCCGCGCCCACCGCCGGCCCACGCGAGCCCATCGCGGGACCGCTCGGCCCGGTCGCCGCAGCCGCGCGCCCGCGAGCCGGCCTGCGCCGCCCCGCCGCCTCCCGCGTCGGCCCGGCTGCGCCGCCGCGCCCGGAGCTCCGCTCCTCCCGTCCCCGCCGCCTGTCTTCCCCTCCGGCAGCCCGCGCTAGCCGCGCCGCCGTCCCGGCCCGCGCGCCGCCCGCGCTTGGCCGCGCCAGGAGCCGCCGCCGCCTCCTGCCGGTCGCCCTCGCCGCCGTGCTCCCTCCGGCCTCCTCTGCCTCGCGCCGCCCGCCTCCAGGGTCCGGCCCCACCCCTTGCTGGAGCCGTCGCACTCCTCCGGCCAGCACTGAGCGCCGCCGCCTTGCCGGCCGCGCCACCCCGCCTCCGCGTCGCCTCCCCGTCGCGCCCTCCGCCTTGCTGCGCCGTCCCGCGTCCGCTCCGGTCCGGATCCGGCGAGATCCGGCCGGAGGGAGCTCTCGCTCGCCTTCCCCGCTGCTCCGGCTGCCGTCTCCTCCAACTCCGGCGAGATCCGCGGCCGCGTTGACCTTCTGCCCCGAGGTCCATTTTTCTCCAAGTCCCCGTATCTGCATTAATTTTCACGCCATGTTTGACCTACTGTATCTCTGCATCCGTAGCTCCGTTTTGTGCGTGTAATATGTCAAATTGTTCGCCTCAAAGAGTAGATCATTTCATTCCATTGCATCATATTCATTTGAGGTCATCTTGATGCCTCAATCATCGTTGTAAGAGTGCTTCATGATGTTTTCTGTTGTCTGTTATCAAAACGAGCTCTTTTGTTATTTTTGCCATGATTGATGTATGCATCCTATGAGGTTGATGTCCACATGTGTTTTGATCTATGCTATGTCTTCTTTACAGGGGTGTTTACCATGTATTTTTGTGATCAATGTGTTGACTAGCACAAGCATGCAAACTAGGCATCGTGATGTTGCTGATTTTAGTCCCTGTTCTGCTGTTATTTTGATGCCATGTAAACTTGATGCTACAGAGAGATCCATGCATATTTTGAGATACTTCAGTAAGGGTGTTTTGAACAATAGATTTTTGTCTATCCATTTATGCCCTTGGTTGCAATTATGGAGTAGTCTAGCATGTCATTTGAGTGCTCTACTTTTGCTTCAAAATGTTTCCTGGCAGATTGTTTACATGTTATTCAATTTGGCCAAGCTTGCTATAGTTGATCCTTGCATGCTATGGACTTGTTCTTGACTTGGTTTGTTTCACAAACATGTCTTCTTGATGATGCTATGCTTATCTTGTCATGCAATGACTTCTGGTGAGTGATTCAAGCTTGTTAAGTAGGGTACTTGATGTTGCTGTTTTGCTAGGCTGAATCTGTTATTTCGTGATGCTATATAAACATGTTGCTACTAATCATTCTATGCATAATCTGGAGATGATCACTAAATATGTTTTGGTCTACATGTCATGCCCTATCCATTCATGCCCCTGGTTGCAATTATAGGTTGCTGTAGCTTGTTCATATCTTGCTCCAAAGTTGCTTCATAATGTTGCTGTCAGCCTGTTAACATTAAGTTCAGTTGTTTCCATGTGTTTTCCTAATGATCCATGCACCCTATGAACTTGCTCTTGCCATGCTTAGCTTCAAAAATATGCCTTCTTACTGTTGGGTGCCTTGCCATGCTATATATTGCTCTGTAGTGAGTTGCACAAGCTCATCTACATGCCTTCATAATTCTGTTCCTGCCATGTATGAATCTGTATAATAACTTGCTATGTTTACGTGCGTGCCATCATATTTTATGCTCCTTTTTGGCTTATGGTCAGTAAAGGACTTTTGATCTATGCAATTGTAGATTCATGCCATGCCTTTGTTTGCCATGATAAGTTCCTGTAACATGTTGTTTGATAGCTCTTAGCATTGCATCGTGATGTTATTTCCTGCAAAGTCTGAAATTGTTATAACTTGCAATCTTACCATGTGTGTTTGAGCATGTTCTAATGATTTCTGGAGATAGCTCAGTGTTCATGTTTTGTAATGCTTTACCTGTACATCATGACCATGCCTTTTGTTTTTATGTTGGAGTGCTGTAGCATGTTGTTTTGATGCTTGCAATATGCCTAGTTGCTGTTTTGGACAGCTTGTCCTTTAAACTTGTTCCATGTGTGTGTGTTGAACCGTTGCTCCGTTTTGAGTGTGCTCTATATGAAACTTGCTTGATTTTGCATGTAGCTTCATATTATCATGTTGCATCCTTGTTTTGAGGTGTTTGCTTGATGTTTGTATGCATTTTGCATCAATGCCATGTTTGACTTGTTTTGCTCATATCTTCTAGGCCGTAGCTCCGAACTAAATGAACTTTATATGTAACTTGACTAGAATCTCATGTAGATCATCTTTGTGCATCTTAACTTGCTGTTTAACAACTTTAACATAAGGTTTATTCAGATCTGGACCAATTTCGAAATATGCATATGAGGACTTACCGAAATTGTTATATGTTGTTTCCGGCCTCATTTAAACTTGCCTTGATGTGTTGTTCTTGTTTGCATCGTCTTTTGCCATGAGTAGCTTCATCTAGATTGGTCATGCATCATACTTGGTTTTGCATCATGCCTTGTTCATTTGTGGTGTGTTTACCATGTTGTGTGCTTCTTTTCGTTAGTTCCTGTTTCCGTTGCGATCGTGAGGATTCGTTCGTCTACGCTTGGTTCGTCTTCGTGGCTTCATCTTCTTCATGGACTCGTTCTTGTTCCTTGCGGGATTTCAGGAAAGATGACCGCTACCCTGGATCTCACTACTATCATTGCTATGCTAGTTGCTTCGTTCTACCGCTATGCTGCGTTACCTATCTTTTGCTCATCAAGCCATCCCAAATTGCCATGAACCTCTAACCTTTGATACCTTTCCTATGCAAACCGTTGTTTGGCTATGTCACCGCTTTTGCTCAGCCCCTCTTATAGCATTGCTAGTTGCAGGTGACGTTGAAGATTGCTCCATGGTGGACAGGATTTTGGTTGGGATATCACAATATCTCTTATATTATTAATGCATCTATATACTTGGTAAAGGGTGGAAGACTTGGCCTTTTGCCTGGTGTTTTATTCCACTCTTGCTGCCCTAGTTTCCGTCATACCGGTGTTATGTTCCCGGATTTTGCGTTCCTTACGCGGTCGGGTGATTTATGGGACCCCCTTGACAGTTCGCTTTGAATAAAACTCCTCCAGCAAGGCCCAACCTTGCTTTTACCATTTGCCTCACCTAGCCCTTTTTTCCCTTGGGAGTCGCGCTCTCGAGGGTCATCTTTATTTTACCCCCCCCCCCCGAGCCACTGCTCGTCGTGAGTGTTGGTTCAACCTGTCAACCGCCGGTGGCCACCAGGGGCAACTCTGGGCTGGCCTACTGGAAGTTTGGACAATCCGGTGTGCCCTGAGAACGAGATATGTGCAGCTCCTATCGGGATTTGTCGGCACATCCGGGCGGCTTTGCTGGTCTTGTTTTACCATTGTCGAAATGTCTTGTAAACCGGGATTCCGAGTCTGATCGGGTCTTCCTGGGAGAAGGTGATGTAGGGCAAAACCCTAGGTGGAAGATCTTTCACGTTTGGAGGGATCCCACGGGAGAAACACAAAGAACACGTGGAAGCACAAAGGGGAAATCACGGGGAGGACGAGAGAGAGAATCACGAAACCGACAGAGAATCAATCACACGAGTGCTAGATCACCGAACACAGAGATACATATGATCCACAATCAACAAAGGTAAGGATACAAAGGACAGTTCATCTCCTGATGGAGGTCTTGATGGTCTTCCCTCGAGAGGGGTCTTGAATCCGCTTGGGGGATCTTCTCCGAAGAGGTCCTGATCTCCGAGGAGAAGTATCCAAGTGGATGAGCAAAGGCTCTCACACAAACATGAGCTAATCCAATGCTACCCTAGCTAGGAGGAGGAGGGGTCCTATTTATAGTCTTAGTGCAAAAGGGGGCAAAGTGGAGGGGTACATGGGCTTTGGCCCGAAACTGTGCGCAGACAGGTACCGGACGTCCGCTGGGGGACGGTCGTCCGGTCGTTCATGAGGGACCGGTCGTCCGGTGTCGCCGGACGTCCGCTGGAAGCTCTATGGAACGGGTGTACCGGACGTCCGGAAGTTTCCTACTTCCGCTAATTTCCATTCTGTTGACAGATGCCGGTCGTCCGGTGGTTCCGGTCGTCCGCTCGCAGGAGTGTGGCCGGTCGTCCGGTCTGGGCCGGATGTCCGCTCGCTGGGGCTTGGCGGCTGGGGCTTCAAGCGCCGGACGTCCGGTCCCGACCGGTCGTCCGGTGGCTGGAGCTTTCTCCGGTTGATCTTCTTCTTGACCTTCGTGGTTGGTAGCTTCGTATCCTTGTCCAATGGATGTAGATGCACCATGGCTTTCCTCTAGGTACCTGATCACACACAGTGTCCATATGAGGTAGTAGCCAAGTCTCGTGAGTAGAGAGAGGAAGTTCGGAAAGGAGCGAGTTCACCTTATCTTTGATAGCCTTGGCTCTAGCTCTTGTCATGGGTCCAAGTGGTGTTGAGGAAGATGTAGACACGTCCATGGGGATGAGCGAGGGATGCTCCGCATCATCTCCCCCCCCCCTTGGGAAGGATCCGACCTCGGATCAAGATCTTCATCTCCATGGTATGGCGCAAGGTCCTTGATGTTGAAGATATCGCTCACATTGTACTTGCCTCGTGGTAGATCTATCTTGTAGGCATTGTCGTTGTAGCGTGCTAGCACCTTGAAGGGTCCGTCGGCTCGAGGCAGAAGTTTGGACTTGCGTTCATTGGGGAAGCGGTCCTTTCGAAGGTGTATCCACACAAGATCGCCAATGTTGAAGATCATGGGTTGCTTGTTGACGTTGAGCTTGGTCGCTTGGCGCTCGATGGTGTGCCTTGTATCTTCATGCATCTTCTTGATGTAGCTTGCACGAGCGCTTGCGTCTAGGTTGGTTCGTTCTTGTAGAGGAAGAGGTAGAATGTCCAATGGGGACAAAGGGTTGAAGCCGTAGACGACCTCGAAGGGGCACTTGCCGGTCGTGGAATGTCTTGCACGGTTGTAGGCGTACTCGGCGATGGGTAGACACGCCTCCCACTCCTTGATGTTCTTCTTGATCAACACGCAAAGTACAGTGGAGAGTGTACGGTTCGTCACTTCCGTTTGGCCGTCGGTTTGAGGATGGTATGCCGAAGAGAACAATAGCTTGATTCCGAGCTTGGCACATAGGGTCTTCCAAAAGTAACTCAGGAACTTGACGTCATGATCCGAGACAATCGTCTTTGGCAATCCATGAAGTCGCAAGATTTCCCTACAAAAGAGATTAGCAATATGTGAAGCATCGTCTATCTTGTTGCAAGGAATGAAATGTGCCATCTTAGAAAATCTGTCCACAACAACAAAGACGGAATCCTTGCCATTTTGAGTTCTAGCCAAACCAAGTACAAAATCCATGCTAATGTCTTCCCAAAGTTGATAAGGAATGGGAAGTGGCATGTAAAGACCATGGGATTGAGATTTTGACTTAGCTTTGCGACATGTAGAGCATCGGGTGGTGAAGCGTGAGACGTCGCGGAACATCTTGGGCCAAAAGTAGTTCTTGGAGAGCATGGCGAAGGTCTTGTCGTGTCCAAAGTGTCCCATGAGTCCGCCTCCATGAGCCTCTTGCAAAAGGAGCAAACGAAGAGAAGACTCGGGAATGCAAAGTTTGTTAGCTCTCATAAGATAATCATCCTTTAGGTAGTATCATTCCCAAGACGTGTGTAAGGATTAGCAAAAGAAGGATCATGCTCATACAAGTCTTTTATATGCTCAAAACCAATAACATTTAACTCAAGTTGAGTGACAAGCATGCATATGCGTGAAAGTGCATCCGCAACTACATTTTCTTTACCCTTAATGTACTTGATCACATAAGGAAAAGATTCAATGAATTCACTCCATTTGGCATGACGCTTGTTCAATTTAGTTTGAACTTTTAGGTACTTAAGCGTTTCATGATCGGTATGGATGACAAACTCATGAGGTCTAAGATAATGTTCCCAAACATGTAGCACACGCACTAAAGCATACAATTATTTGTCATAGATGGGATAATTAAGTTGAGCACCGGAGAGTTTTTCACTAAAATAAGCAATGGCTCGTTTTTCCTGCATCAAAACTCCGCCAATTCCGGTACCACTTGCATCACAATGAACCTCAAAAGTTTTGTCAAAATTGGGCAAAGCAAGAATCGGAGCATGAGTAAGCAAAGACTTGAGCTCATCAAAAGCGGTGGATTGCAAAGATCCCCAAACAAAAGGAGCATTCTTCTTACTCAAGGTATGCAAAGGAGCAGCAATTGTGCTAAAGTTTTTCACAAATCGGCGATAAAATCCTGCAAGGCCAAGGAAACTACGCACTTGTTGCAAATTGGTTGGTTGGGGCCAAGTTTTAATTGCCTCAATTTTAGTTTCGTCAACATGAACACCTTTTGAAGAGACAACAAATCCCAAGAAAACCACTTTGTCAACACCAAACATGCATTTTTTCAAATTTGCATGAAGGCTTTCCTTGCAAAGGGTTTGCAAAACGGATTTAACATGATTAATATAGTCTTTCATCGTTTTGCTAAACACAAGAATGTCATCAAAGTAAACCACAACAAATAATCCAATGTAAGGTCTAAGCACATGATGCATAAGACGCACAAAAGTACCGGGAGCTTTCAATAGACCCATAGGCATGACTAACCACTCATACAAGCCAAATTTAGTTTTGAAAGCAGTTTTCCATTCATCACCTTCTTGAATGCGAATTTGATAATAGCCACTTTTAAGATCTATTTTTGAGAAAAAGTTGGCTCCGCTAAGTTCATCAAGCATATCATCTAAGCGAGGAATGGGGTGCCTATAGCGAACGGTAATAGCATTTATAGGTCTACAATCGGAACACAAGCGGAAACTTCCATCGGGCTTAGGCACAAGTATAACGGGAACGTCACAAGGGCTTAAGCTTTCACGTACATGACCGTTGTTGATGAGTTGTTGTACTTGCCGTTGGATTTCCCTTGTCTCTTCGGGGTTGACACGGTATGGAGCTTTGTTTGGAAGTGGCGCTCCGGGGATGAGGTCGATTCGATGCTCAATGCCTCGAAGTGGAGGTAGACCCGGAGCTAGCTCATCGGGGAAAACATCTTGGAATTCCTGCAAAAGAGATTGAAACACTAAAGGTAGCTCGTGAGAGGTGTTAGTTGTTTGTTCTCCATCTTTGCACACGAGGACGAAGTGCATCACACTCGATGGGTTCTCACACACTTCTCTAATCTCACTTTTGGTGACAAATAGGATGAGGTTTTTCTCTCTAGGCGAAGAGGCGCTCATATTTGGCTTGTGGCTCTCACTCACTTTTGGGTTGGTCACTTTCTCACTCTTCTCTCCATGGTGGGTGGCTTGCATGTCGGCTATCACTTGACTAGGAGACATAGGTCGTAGCACATACTCCTTCCCTTTCATCTTGAAGCTATAGTGATTGGTGCGCCCATTGTGGATGACACCACGATCAAATTGCCATGGTCGACCAAGAAGGAGGTGGCAAACGGGCATTGGGACCACATCACATTCCAAAGTGTCCTCATAAGCACCTATTTTGAAAGAGACTTGGACCGTATGCTCGACTCGTATAGTGCCGGAGTCACTTAGCCATTGAACTTTGTAGGGGTGCGGGTGCTTCTTCTTGACCAATTGAAGTTTTGAACATACTTCTTCACTTGCCAAGTTGTGGCAACTACCTCCATCGATGATGACCTTGACGGACCTTCCATTGATGCCGGCCTTAGTGTGGAAGATGTGGCATCGTTGGTCTTCTTCTTGTTGATGTTGAAGTGTCAAGACTTTGGAGACAACGAGAGCGGGGCTCGAATCCTCATCACAAAAGACTTGATCATCTTCATCTTCATTCACGCGCCGGTGCATGGCCACTTGCTCAAGGGCTTCCATCTCCTCTTCACTCATTGAGTCATATGTGCCGTCGTCATTGAGGATCATGGTGCGCTTGTTCGTGCATTCATAGGACTTGTGGCCTCGGCCGCCGCAAGTGAAACACTTGAAGGAGCTTGTTTTGACGGTCTCATCGGTCGGAGTAGATGATGAAGCACGCGGCTTGAAGTTGCTTGTAGTAGGAGGGAGACGACTTGAACTTGTCGAAGCTTTCTTGTAACTTGACTTGTCGTCATTGCTTGGATAAGTCTTGGTTGATGTAGATGTTGGGGGAGTCGTTGAAGCTTGGATGTTGGAGAAGCCATAGGTCTTGGATGAGTACTTGGCGTACTTTAAGTCATCTTGCACTTGACGTTCCGCCTTGGTTGCTTGATGCACGAGCTCAATGATGTTGGAATATGGTTGGAAGTCGGCGATCTTCTTGATGGGATGATTCAGTCCGTTCAAGAAACTTGCCATTGTTTGCTCATCATCTTCCTTGACATTGGCTCGAATCATGGCTATCTCCATTTCCTTGTAGTATTCTTCAACACTCTTTGTTCCTTGCTTGAGGAGTTGTAGCTTCTTGAAGAGATCGCGGTTGTAGTAGGTTGGTACAAAGCGTGCTCGCATGACATCCTTCATTTGAGCCCAAGTGGTGATAGGCGGTTCACCTCTTGCTTGGCGGCGTTCAAGCACTTGTTCCCACCATATGAGCACATAGTCTTGGAACTCAAGTGATGCCATAGCGATCTTCTTCTCTTCCTCAAAGTTGTGCAAATGAAAGATTTTGTTGACCTTCAATGCCCATGAGAGGTATTCTTCCGGATCGTTGCTTCCATTGAACTTGGGCATTGTGAACTTGAGCTTGCCATAGTGTTGCTCTTCATTGTGTTGTTGGCGATGGTGATGATGACGTCCTTGGCGTGGAGGGTAGTCATCCTCATGTTTCTCTTGGCGCAGAGGAAGTCCATGATCAACTTGCTCTTGTTGAACTTGAGGTTGAAGAGGAGCTTGACGAGCTTGAGGAGTGGCTTGTGGAGCTTGACGTTGCACACGCGGTAGGTAGTTCCTCTCTTGGATTTCTTCTCGAAGAGCTTCCTCTTGATTGCGCCGTTCGTGATTGCGGTTGGCGATGGCTCGACTTGATTCTTGAAGGGCATGTTGCGCCTCAAGAGCTTGCGCTTCACGTTGTTGTTGTTGAAGACGTTGAGCCTCGGCGTCTTGTTCTTCTTGGTGTAGACGCGCTCGTTCTTCTTCTTGGCGCCGTAGTCATTGTCGTTCTTGAGCTTGAGCAAAATCCACTTGGTTTGATTGAGGACGAGGGACTTGCTCATCGACTTGCTCTTGTGAATGCTTGTCTTGTAGTGGGTTCCGAGATGCATGACGGTCTTGACGCGCGGCTCGTCAAAGAATGGTCGATGACGGTGTACTTGAGCCGGAGAAGGTGTCATCGGAGTGTCGACTCGAGCGGCTCCGTCTTGAGGAGGAAGAAGTGGAATGATGCCGGTTCCTCATCAAGGCGCGGATCTCGTCCATTCTTGCATCATTTTCTTGCTTGTGAGAGTCGAACTTGTCGTCGAAGTAGTCTCTTGTACGTTGCTCGGAGAGTCGCAAGTCGGTGGCGAGGTTGTCGATGCGGTCGCTCATAGCTTGTTGCTCTTGGTGTAACGCCCTTTGAGCACCAAATAGGTGGCTCTTTGTGACGAATGATGACATGTCGTCGCCGTTCTCGATGAGAGGTGGATTTGTAGAAGAACTTGGCCTATCCATCATACCAAGTAAAATGTAAGTGGAAGAAGGAAAAGAACGTGTACCAAATGTACCTTGACCGATGTTGAACATGAATCAAATTCACTCAAATGCGGACAATGAAATAGCACTGTTGGTACCAATTCTTGTCGATTCTCACACCTACACAAGTAAAAGCTTATGGTGGAGCTTGGTTAGGATGGTGACACAAAATTTGATGCAATAGTAAGTGAGCTTCAATAATGTTGGAAAAGATTCACAAATTTGCAAATGCAACAAGTAGACCAAGCAAGTATGGGTACACGGAAACACACACGCAAATAGATAAGTGGGATTGTGCAATCCAAAATTGAGCCAAAATGTGGAAACCACGAAAATGCTCTTGTTGCACAATTCTAGAGAGACGCTAGCACGATTGCACAATAGGCGGATACGCAAACTTGTGCACAACCTACTAGGCAAAAATGCAACTATCTCTATCCCAATTATGCTATATGTATGGTATTTCGGTGCAATGATCCAAGATGATCCAATATGACAATCTTAATGTAGTATGATGCTATGGTTCTTGCTCATAATCTCTTTGCTTATCTTTCCTCTTTGCTTAAAAGCTTGGGTGGCTCTTTTACTTTTGAGCTCTTTTCTCATGCAAAACTTCATGAACCAAGATAGCAATTGTGTATGCTATGACAACTTTGTGACACACAAGTGGATCCCAAGATATGCACCACTATGGTATTGTATGTATGCTATGGAGTATGATCCCTAATGTGCACAAGTCACGTTGCCGGCAATACTCAATGGCTAGTCTCGATGGGTAAGCTATGCAAAATGAGGCAATGTGGGTTATCAATGCAAATGCAAGGTATGACAAAGGTGTCGTTGAAGTTACCATCCTTGGCGATGATGATACCCTTGCGAAGATGAGCCGTGGTGGTGATGAAGTCAAACCGTACCTAGATAGCCGAAACACAATAGGACACGGGAGCCACAACTCAAAATCTCAATGTCCAAAATGTGTCAAAATCGTCATAGGAGGTATCGGGGAAGATTTTGGTGTATGTGGGTTTGGGGGATGTGGTGGGAGGTGGTGTTGTGGTGGTGGCCGAACTGAAAATTCAGTTTCGTCAAAGTTGAACGGACGTCTAGTTTTTGCGGTCGTCCGGTCGTCGGACGTCCGGTAACTGCCGGTCGTCCGGTGCCTGGGCGATTTTCGGGCACGGGAAGAACTGCTCGGTTTCGGGGTGGAAGGGGATGGTGAGGTCAAAATCGAGTGGTTTGGTGGATGGAAAAGGGTGGGGAGGGTGGGTTAAGCTAGATCCACACGCAGAAACTCAAATCCATGGACCAAATCCAACAAAATCTCAACTCACGAACAAATCACAAAAAAATTTGGGGCTATTTTTGGTGGGGAATTTTCGGAATTAGGACGAAAACAACAAAATCAAGCTAGAAAAGACGGGGTAGGGGCTCCAAAAACATGATCAACGTGGCTCATGATACCAAGATGATGTAGGGCAAAACCCTAGGTGGAAGATCTTTCACGTTTGGAGGGATCCCACGGGAGAAACACGAAGAACACACGCAAGCACAAAGGGGAAATCACGGGGAGGACGAGAGAGAGAATCACGAAACCGACAGAGAATCAATCACACGAGTGCTAGATCACCGAACACAAAGAGATACATATGATCCACAATCAACAAAGGTAAGGATACAAAGGACAGTTCATCTCCTGACGGAGGTCTTGATGGTCTTCCCTCGAGAGGGGTGTTGAATCCGCTTGGGGGATCTTCTCCGAAGAGGTCCTGATCTCTGAGGAGAAGTATCCAAGTGGATGAGCAAAGGCTCTCACACAAACATGAGCTAATCCAATGCTACCCTAGCTAGGAGGAGGAGGGGTCCTATTTATAGTCTTAGTGCAAAAGGGGGCAAAGTGGAGGGGTACATGGGCTTTGGCCCGAAACTGTGCGCAGACAGGTACCGGACGTCCGCTGGGGGCCGGTCGTCCGGTCGTTCATGAGGGACCGGTCGTCCGGTGTCGCCGGACGTCCGCTGGAAGCTCTCTGGAACGGGTGTATCGGACGTCCGGAAGTTTCCTACTTCTGCTAATTTCCATTCTGTTGACAGATGCCGGTCGTCCGGTGGTTCCGGTCGTCCGCTCGCAGGAGTGTGGCCGGTCGTCCGGTCTGGGCCGGACGTCCGCTCACTGGGGCTTGGTGGCTGGGGCTTCAGGCGCCGGATGTCCGGTCCCGACCGGTCGTCCGGTGGCTAGAGCTTTCTCCGGTTGATCTTCTTCTTGACCTTCGCGGTTGGTAGCTTCGTCTCCTTGTCCAATGGATGTGGATGCACCATGGCTTTCCTCCAGGTACCTGATCACACACAAAGTGTCCATATGAGGTAGTAGCCAAGTCTCGTGAGTAGAGAGAGGAAGTTCGGAAAGGAGCGAGTTCACCTTATCTTCGATAGCCTTGGCTCTAGCTCTTGTCATGGGTCCAAGTGGTGTTGAGGAAGATGTAGACACGTCCATGGGGATGAGCGAGGGATGCTCCGCATCAGAAGGTCTATTCCGTCGTTGATCGCGAGAGCTTGTCATGGGCTAAGTTGGGACACCCCTGCAGGGTATAATCTTTCGAAAGTCGTGCCTGCGCTTATAGGCAGATGGGAATTTGTTGATGTCCAGTTGTAGATAACTTGACACCAGATCCGAATTAAAACGCATCAACCGCGTGTGTAGCCGTGATGGTCTCTTCTCGGCAGAGTCCGGGAAGTGAACATGCTTTCTGGATTATGTTTGACGTAAGCAGGAGTTCAGGATCACTTCTTGATCATTATTAGTTGACGACCGTTCCTTTTGCTCTCTTCTCGCTCTCATTTGCATATGTTAGCCACCATATATGCTTAGTCGCTGTTGCAACCTCACCACTTTACCCCTTCCTTTCCCTTTAAGCTTTGCTAGTCTTGATACCCATGGTAATGGGATTGCTGAGTCCTCGTGGCTCATAGATTACTACAACAACAGTTGCAGGTACAGGTTGGGCGATGATCATGATGCAAGAGCGATGCTTGCTTGCGTTGAGTTCTTCTTTTGCTTCTTCTTCGATCAGGGGATAGGTTCCAGGTCGGCAGCCTGGGCTAGCAGGGTGGATGTCGTTTGAGTTTATGTTTGTGATTCATCCGTAGTCGGATGTAGCTCTGATGTATTGTGATGTTGTATTCGAGTGGCATTGTAGGCCTCTGATATGTAACCCCATCTATTATGTAATGTTGATGTAATGATATCCACCTTGCAAAAGTGTTTCAATATGCGGGTCTATCCTTGGTGGGACCTTCGAGTTCCTTTTGGATAGGGTCGCATATTGGGCGTGACAATCCCGTCGAACAAGAGCGTTTCAAACGCAGGCTTATGGCCACGGCGAGCAGCCTCAAGAAAAAACAGCAGCAGCTTAGAGCTGACCAAGACTTGCTAGCCGACAGATGGACTGAAGTCCTGGCGGCCGAGGAATATAAACTCGAACGCCCCTCCAAGAGTTACCCAAAGCACATGCTGCTACCCCAACTAGAGGAGGAAGCAACTAAACCTACATCACCAGTGTACGATGCGCCCGATCGGCCACCCCGTGGCCGGGACAGAGAGGCCCTTCGGCCCTCAATCCAAGCCGCACCCCGGCGCCGCTCTAAGAATACCAGAGCACGGGGAAACGCAACAGACCTGCAAGACATATTGGAGGATAAGGCAAGGCAAACAAGACCGATCTATGGATCGCATGGGCGCCCCACATCACGTGACGATAACCGTCACGCCGGATATGATAAATACTGCCAGGCCGAATACAACAGACAAAGCTCATCCGAGCTACGTCGCGATATAGCCCAGTACAGGGGCGCCGCACACCCACTATGCTTCACAGACGAAGTAATGGATCATCAAATCCCCGAGGGTTTTAAACCCGTAAACATCGAATCATAAGATGGAACAACTGATCCCGCGGTATGGATCGAGGATTATCTCCTTCATATCCACATGGCCCATGGTGATGATCTACACGCCATCAAATACCTCCCGCTCAAGCTTAAAGGACCAGCTCGGCATTGGCTTAACAACCTGCCAGCAGAGTCAATTAGTTGCTGGGAGGACCTGGAATCCGCATTCCTTGACAACTTCCAGGGCACTTACGTGCGAGCACCAGACGCCGATGACCTAAGCCACATAATCCAGCAGCCAGAGGAATCGGCCAGACAATTCTGGACATGGTTCCTAACCAAGAAAAATCAAATAGTCGCCTGTCCGGATGCCGAGGCCCTTGCAGCCTTCAGGCACAACATCCGAGACGAATGGCTTGCCTGGCACTTGGGACAGGAAAAGCCGAAATCTATGGCAGCCCTCACGACACTCATGACCCGCTTTTGTGCGGGAGAATACAGCTGGCTAGCCCGCAGCAATAACATAACCAAGAGCCCTGGCATTTCGGATACCAAGGACATCAATGGCAGGTCACGCTGCAACAAGCACAAGCGCCGCATTAACGGCGACAATACTGAGGATACGGCAGTCAATGCCGGATTCAGAGGCTCTAAACCCGGTCAGTGGAAGAAGCTATTCAAAGGAAACCCTCCGGGCCCATCCAGTTTAGACCGGATACTCGATTGCTCGTGTCAGATACACGGCACCCCCGAACAACCAGCCAACCACACAAACAAGGATTGTTGGGTGTTCAAGCAGGCAGGCAAGCTAAGTGCCGAAACCAGAGACAAGGGGCTGCATAGCGATGACGAGGAGGAGCCCCGGCCACCGAACAACAGAGGACAGAAGGGCTTCCCCCCGCAAGTGCGGACGGTGAACATGATATACGCAACCCATATCCCCAAAAGGGAGCGGAAGCATGCTCTAAAGGACGTCTATGCGTTGGAGCCAGTCGCCCCAAAGATCAACCCATGGTCCTCCTACCCGATCACTTTTGATCGAAGGGACCACCCCACTAGCATTCGTCATGGTGGATTTGTCGCATTGGTCCTAGACCCAATCATCGACGGATTTCACCTCACTAGAGTCCTCATGGATGGCGGCAGCAGCCTGAACCTGCTCTATCAGGATACAGTCCAAAAAATGGGTATAGATCCCTCAAGGATTAAACCCACAAAGACAATCTTTAAAGGCGTCATACCAGGTGTAGAAGCCAGCTGTACAGGCTCGATTACACTCGAAGTGGTCTTCGGATCCCCGGATAATTTCCGAAGAGAAGAGTTAATCTTCGACATAGTCCCATTCCGCAGTGGCTATCACGCCCTGCTCGGACGAACCGCATTTGCAAAATTCAATGCGGTGCCGCACTATGCATATCTCAAGCTCAAGATGCCAGGCCCTCGCGGAGTCATCATGGTAAATGGAAACACCGAACGCTCTCTTCGAACGGAGGAGCACACGGCGGCCCTGGCGGCGGAAGTACAGAGTAGCCTCTCAAGGCAATTCTCCAATCCGGGTGTTAAACATCCGGACAACATCAAGCGAGCCTGAAGTAACCTACAACAAAACCGGCTGGCACATTCCGAGCAAGCATAGCAGTGCAGCCCCAACCCCAGCCCTCGCCAGATGGCGATATCGGTACCACGCGTACATAATTACGCTTTGGAAATACCATGGGCATAAGGGGAGGGGCACAACCACGGCACGCCCAGAATGCGGCTCAACCGCACTTAGGGGCTCCCTCTTCTGCCGTTCCTTTTTTTATATACTTTCAGGACCCATCTATTCGGAAGGCCTGTCCGGCAATACACTCGCCGAACACACGATGCAACAGCTAGGGAGAGAACAAGCCACATCAAATGTCCAGGTGATCTCTATAACGAGCTAAATACATGTTTTACTTAAAGTCTCGCAGCTTACCCCTGGAGGGGGATATGTCAAATAAGCCCATCTCTTGTTTATCGCACTATTTGTATCGTTCTGCTTTCATAGCAGCCCTTTTTTAATAAACAATACATAGCTCTTATCTATTATTGTATTCATATATTTTTTATACAAATATGTTCAGTCATGACATGATGCAATCGTACACTTTGGTACGGCCAATACACCAGGGGCTTAAGCACCCCATAACATGGTGTGAGAAGACCGAACACTCTCACGAGTGCGGCACCCTGAACTTATAGCACTATATGCATCGGCTCTGAATCATGTCTTGGGTCAATAGTTGGGTTTGCCCGGCTCCCATGTTTTGGTACCTTACGTTCCGCAATGTTGGCTAAGTTAGCGTTGGGAGAACTACTGTGATTGTCTCCCAGTTGAGCTGGGTTAACACCTCAGTAGAGAAAGCTAGAACTGGCCGTCATGATAGTGCGAGAGACCGGTCGCTGTTCACGAGGTTTTTCGAGTCCTTAAAGACTTATGCCGCTTAGAGCGAGGAGCCGGACTTATCCGGCCTAGGCATGGATAGCGCCCCGAACTCGGTCTTCCGAATACTAGGGGCTTCGCCAAAATTTAAAATTATAGAATTCTATGGCTAAGTGAGAGTGATAAAGCATTATAAGTCCGATGGCCTGGTTCGTTGTGCTGAGCGCCTCCCTAGATGGACCCAAGAATGGGAACAAGAGCGCTCAGGTTTATCCCGAACACCCCAGCACTCGTGGCATGTGGGTAGAAGCCGTCGACTTGCATCTCTCAGATTTGATAAACGGCCGCACAAAAGGTAATATTTTAAATTAACAAGTGTTGCTTAACGCATATGAACAAAGTTTTCAGCGTACAGGATAACAGATGCGAGTCTACTCAAAAATTACATCTTTGGAGCATTCACCCGCTATAAGGCGGGCACCCTTCAGGACGCCCTTATAATACATCTCGGGCATGCGATACTCCTTACCCGGCGGTGGCGCGTCCGTCAATAGCTTCTCAGCGTCCAGCTTGCCCCAGTGCACTTTAGCACGGGTGAGGGCCCGACGGGCACCTTCAATACAGACGGAGCGCTACACGACTTCAATCCACGGACAAGCGTCCACCAGCCGCCGCACCAGACCGAAGTAACTCCTAGGCATGGCTTCTCTAGGACACAGCCGAACTATGAGGCCCTTCATGGCCTGTTCGGCCACCTTGTGGAGTTCGACCAGCTGCTTCAGCTGGTCGCTCAGGGGCACCGGATGTCCGGCCTCAGCATATTGAGACCAGAACACCTTTTCCGTCGAGCTCCCCTCCTCGGCTCGGTAGAATGCGGCAGCATGAGACACACTACGGGGCAGATCGGCAAACGCTCCAGGAGAGCTCCGGATTCGGGTAAGTAACAGATAATTTACTTTTATATTCTTGCTTTGCATAAAGAATGCCTTACCCGCCGCTATCTTCTTCATCGCCTCGATATCCTGGAGGGCCTTCTGGGCTTCAGCCTTAGCGGTCTTGGCACTCTTAAGAGCCAAGGCGAGCTCGGACTCTTGAGTCTTCGAGTCACGCTCCAAACTCTCATGTTTCTCCATGAGAGCCTGGAGCTCTTGCCGCACCTCCGCCACCTGCGCCTCCTGCTTCTCTCGCTCGGTGCGCTCCAAGGCCGCACTGTTTTCGGCCTTAGACATCGCTTCCTTCAGGGCCGCCACCTTGGTCGTGGCCCCTGCAACATTTGTGTTGGTCCTATCACTATTTGCAACCAAGTATTTCTATATACATTTACATGCGGTATTATGTACCCTCCTTGTCCTCGAGCCGCTTCTTGGCACGGCCGAGCTCGTTCTCGGACCGCTCGAGGCTCTCCTTCAATGCATTGACCTCCGCAGTCAGTGCGGCAGAGGTCAGCAGCGCAGCCTGCATTCCCATATTGACATACTTACGTTAGACTCCTGCGTATATCTTTTTAGATCCTCAACTCGGCTTTTCTTTCCGAACATAAAACTGAGCATCAGGGGCTACTGTCTATGCGGTAACATTTTTATATGTTTTGAATACATACCTCAAAGCCTGTTAACAGACTTGTACAGGCTTCTGTCAGCCCGCTCTTGGCGGACTGAACCTTCTGAATCACCGCACTCAAAACAGTGCGGTGTTCTTCGTTGATGGAGGCACCGTTAAGCACCTCCAGCAAATCGTCTGGCGCCCCCGGGTGGACGGAGGTCGCCGGCGTCGTAGGCTTGCCCTTCTTATGAAGGCGCCGCCTGTCGGACTCTGGAACCCTTGATGGTTCCGGAGCAGTGTCCGGCCCAGGGTCGGACTTAGATCCCTCTGGGGCTTTACCCCCTTTGGGCCTGGAGCCCGGGAGGTCGCCTTGCGGTGTCTCCAGGACCACCTCCTCCTGGTTTAGTCCCTTTTGGGACTCCGCCTCGGCGTCGTCCGTAAGGAGAGGGGAGGAGGCCGTCGGGAGTGAAGCACTATTCACGTCCGACGAATCCAGGGAGCCGCTCGTCGAATTGCCGAGCTGAGCCCTGGGCGAACTGCATGATTGAATTCGGCGTCAGAAGGTACCATACAATAGAGGAACGCCATAAGTTATTATGGTATCCGGACACTTACAATTTTGCCAGGGGCTTGACCCTAGATGCCCATTCCTCCCCGCGTCTTCGGCATCGGAGGCGTAGTCCGGCAGAAGGGTCCTCCCCTTCTTGGACCCTCCGGCCTCCCCAGCTGGGGCGGCCTTCCTTTTCTTTCCTCCCCCTGTTGGAGGGGGAGAGGCTTCTTCTTCTTCCTCCTCTTCGTCCTCAGAGGCGGAGGGTGCTTCGGGGTTGTCAGGCGATGAATCCGACACCACCAGGCGCCGGGAACTCTTTCGAGTCCCCGTGGCCTTCTTCTTGGCCTTCTTCTCTGGCACCATGTGAGGTGGCGAAACCAGCAGCTTCGTCAAGCGAGCATCCGCTGGGTCTTCAGGCAAGGGAGCCGGACAGTTGATCTGTCCGGCCTTCTCCTGCTAGTCCTGTTAAAGGGATGGGGGTTTAGATCCCGCATAGAATCAGATCTATGGAAAAAAATACCCTGTAATGGGAAAATTAAGCTCACCGCGCTGGCTTGGTGCTTGGCGTAGAATCCGCGATCCTCGGTGACGGGAGGGGAGACCTCGGAGCTCTTGAATAGCACCTTCCAGGCATCCTCGTGCTTTGTGTCGAAGAGCCGGGACAGAGTCTGGTGCTGGGCCGGGTCGAACTCCCACAAGTTGAAAGCCCGTCGTTGAAACGGGAGAATCCGGTAGAAGAGCATGACCTGGACTACGGTGGCAAGTTTAACCTTCCTGTCGATCAAGTCTTTGATGCAGGTTTGAAGTCCGGTCACTTCTGCCGAATTACCCCACAACAGGCCCGTCTCTTTCCAAGATGTGAGCCGTGTGGGGATGCCAGATCGGAATTCGGGGGCCGCTACCCATTCAGGGTCACGCGGCTCGGTGATATAGAACCACCCCGATTGCCACCCTTTGATGGTATCTATGAAGGCGCCCTCGAGCCATGTAACGTTGGCTATCTTGCCCACCATGGTGCCTCCGCACTCCGCTTGGCGGCCGCCCATGACCTTCGGCTTGACGCTGAAAATCTTCAGCCATAGGCCAAAGTGAGGCTGGATGCGGAGGAAGGCCTCGCACACGACGATAAACGCCAAGATGTTGAGGATGAAGTTCCGGGCCAGATCGTGGAAGTCCAGGCCATAGTAGAACATGAGCCCCCGGACGAACGGGTGAAGAGCAAAGCCCAGTCCGCGGAGGAAATGGGGGAGAAATACAACCCTCTCATGGGGCCTAGGGGAGGGGATGAGTTGCCCCTCATCTGGAAGCCGGTGCGCGATGTCGTCAGACAAGTATCCGGCCTTCATCAACTTTTTGATTTGCCCCTCCGTGACGGAGGAGGCCATCCATCTACCTCCCGCTCCGAACATGATTGGAGTAGGTTGAGGTGGGAAGTGCGGGCTTGGGCGTTGGAGCTCGAGTGCACAGGGACGGATAAGCAAAGGAGCAAGAAGGCTTAAATGGAAAGGGTAGATTCTTATCCCCTTATATGGGCGGCCGAAACTACGAGCCCCCACCGGCCTAATAAAACTCACTTATCTCCCAAGCGCCGCGGTTGGGTTACCCACGCCCGTACTGATGAGAATCCCGGAATAAGGGGACACGAGCTCTGCTTTGAGAAGACGTGCCAAGGAAACCGCCTCGCTAAACGTGCTGAGGTGGAACGGTAAAGTGAACAAAGGCTTGGCCGTGGCATGATCTCACGCTGCGGAATACGTCGACAGATTAGATTGATACAAATATTATTCTCTCTACGGTGGTATGTGGAACTTATTTTGCAGAGCCGGACACTATCCTTGTGTTCAACATCTTCTATGAAGTATTCGGAGGAGGAACCCGCCTTGCAATGCCAAAGACAATTTACGCGCCGGACTCGTCGTCATTGAAGCCTGGTTCAGGGGCTACTGAGGGAGTCTTGGATTAGGGGGTGTCCGGATGGCCGGACTATGACCTTTGGCCGGACTCCCGGACTATGAAGATACAAGATTGAAGACTTCGTCCCGTGTCCGGATGGGACTTTCCTTGGCGTGGAAGGCAAGCTTGGTGATACGATATGAAGATCTCCTCCCATTGTAACCGACTCTGTGTAACCCTAGCCCTCTCCGGTGTCTATATAAACCGGAGAGTTTTAGTCCGTAGGACGAACAACAATCATACCATAGGCTAGCTTCTAGGGTTTAGCCTCTCTGATCTCGTGGTAGATCAACTCTTGTACTACCCATATCATCAATATTAATCAAGCAGGAGTAGGGTTTTACCTCCATCGAGAGGGCCCGAACCTGGGTAAAAACATTGTGTCCCTTGTCTCCTGTTACCATCCACCTAGACGCACAGTTCGGGACCCCCTACCCGAGATCTGCCGGTTTTGACACCGACACCCGCCATGATGTCACACGAAGTAAATTCATAAAAAAACCATGATGTCATAACGGATCTTTTGCATTATTTGGTCGTCCGAGAATCGAGGTGCCTGCACTGTTGAGATAATCATGTTGCCTCCTCGATTTCCATGCATGACATTTTATCGTTTCCTTATAAATAGGGACGGGGGTTCCTTCTTTTCACTTTTACCCCTCCCTTCTCTCTTCTTCCTCTTCCTCATGTCGACCACCACCGCTGGAGCTCCGCCGCCCGAGTCGACTTTCACCAGTATCTCCATCAAGGCCGCTGCATCGGCCTGACTGTGAACAGAGATTGCGGCGCCCCTCCGCTCTTTAGTCAAATCCTCAGGTAATGCTCCTCCTTTAGCTCAGATCCACATTAGCATGCCCTAGTTCATCGAGTTCATCGACATTTTTTACCAAGTTTATCCAACTTTACTTAGAAAACTTAGTTCCATCCGCAAACTGGGGAAAACTGAGGTGGTCCTTTCCTTAATTCTTATTTCTTCTAGCACCAACATTTCCACCTTCAGATTCCATGCACCACCGAATGGTTGTTGCTGCTGTGTCTTAGGTTTAGCAATTATTCTTCATTTTCACAACTGCAACAAATCCAAAATTATAGGCATAAATTGTGAAACCTGTTTGTCTCATACTTAGCGAAATTTCATCAATGCCAGCTCTATATGTAACAGCTTCAAAACCCGCCAGCCTTTAGCCGGCTTATCTGTAATGTGCAACCCACTAGGAATTTTGAATATGCTTTTGCAATTTTACCTATCAATGTGCTGCTCATAATTTGATAGTCATACTCCATGTTTAAAATATCTCTTAGTCGTAGCTGACCCACCCTTCATCATATAAGTGGCTTGTGATTTACTCATAACTATGATCCACTGTATACCCATAGTTGGTTTGTAATCATCAAACTATCATTTACCCCCATTAATCAACTTGTCACCGTAACATTAACTCATCACATGATACTTCCAGGCCATAACTTTTCAACTGCCAAAAAATGGCTATCGTCAACTGGGAATGTTCCTTGGTTACCAAGGAGATCCTTGATGATTACATAGGCCATGGCCTATTGGCGAGTCAAAAAGAGATTGGATGGGGAGTTAGCAATGGGGAAGTAATCCCTACTCCTACCAAGGATGAAATTGTGGTCTTCATTGATCACATACTCAGAGGATTTACCCCACCCAGGTCTAAATTCTTTCGAGACCTCCTCCACTATTTCCACCCTCAAGATATATGCCCAAACTCAATATACAACATCTGCCATTTTCAAATCTTCTGTGAAGTTTATCTGCAAACAACACCCACCATTCCTTTGTTCAAGTAATTCTTTTATACAAACCACAAACTGAGTGTCAGAATGGCCCAAGTCAAGAGCTAGGTGGAATCTCTATTCAGAAGCGAAGAGATACCAAGTTTCCCTCCACGGTCTTGCCAAGTCACCCCAAAGGATGGGTGGCCCCCTGGTTTTATTGTAAAAACACTGCCCCAACAACAGAAAACCCTCTGCTCATAAACCACAAACTGAGTGTCAGAATGGCCCAAGTCAAGAGCTAGGTGGAATCTCTATTCAGAGGTGAAGAGATACCAAGTTTCCCTCCATAGTCTTACCAAGTCACCCCAAAGGATGGGTGGCCCCCTGGTTTTATTGTAAAAACACTGCCCCAACAACAGAAAACCCTCTGCTCGGGTTTAGAGCTGAGGGTCTTCCATCAGACTTTGATTCGCCAAGCAAAATCATCCCAAACGAGCATGAAGAAGCCTTCCCATACCTCTCAAGGGCTAAAGCTTTATTATCTAATGGGTTACTTGGAGTTGACTTGACTTGGTGCTAGGTTTCTTGGAAGATACTCCCTTTAAGTCATCGTCCCCGTTTAATGTGTGAGTACTTTGTCGAGCCAAATGATCCTCAGCGGTATACTTCAGAAAACTATACTGTTGAAGAAGTCTTCAAAACCATAAGGACTCTACTTGGCGAGTCTCAGGAGAACTGCAACAAAGTTGGTCTTCCACCCTTTTATAAACAAAACCCGGCTCCACTATAAGTGTTTCCCTTTATCATGTTCAATGCAAGTTAACTCTGCCTTGTGCCTTGTTTTAATCTATTTTTGTACTTATGCAGGCTGACTCCACCTCCTGGACCAGAAAACTGCAAGCCACCAGCCCGGTCAAAAAACCTAAGGCCAAGACCCATGCTCCGGGTCGCCGTAAAAAGCAAACAACAGAAGATCTTCTCGAGCTGGATGACACGGAGGTAGCACTCGATTCCCTTGGTCGTCTTTTTGTGCAACTTATTGATGCCACTCTTCACAGGATGACGCAGACACAAGCAAAGCACATGCAGCAGAGGTAATACATGTCTCCTCCGACTCAAATCCTTTGACAAGAAAGAAAACTCGACAGGTCATCCGAAAAGTAAGATTTTCCCATCCTCTTGCTCATTTGGACCCCAATTTTCTTTTGAAGAAACAACAACATGATTCAAGACGTACCACCCAGAGTGATGGTTCCCAAGACCTCAACTCCGGCTTACCCAACACTCATGTCCCTCGCAAATGTCAGAATGAGGTGCCTCATAGCCCAACCCCTTCTCTTCCAAAGGCTGGTCTCTTTCGTCAACCTCTTAATCCTTCCGACTCAAATTATTAGGGAACGCGTCCATCATCCGGTGACTCTACTAGGACTCTGCTACCTGTCTTCCAAGTCACCCAAGGGTCAGTGCTTCTTGTTCATAAATGTCTTGTATTAATATATACTCATGAATCTTTGTATCTTTGTCATAGAGGCATAGCAAAGGCAGGGAAGAAATTGAAAGTGGGCGGTTCTTGAAAGGACCCCAAAGTTGTTGAACCAAAGAAGCAAGTGCCAGATGTCTCAAGGGCTTCATCTCAAGATCCTAAAGACCTTGTTAATGACCCGCCGCCACAAGATGATACCACAACCTTAATCCAATGAACATTGAGGTTGACCTAGCCATCGCACATGACCCGCCAAGTCCTAAACCGCCCAGCCCTACCAAGCTTACTAAAGAAATTCCTTCTGACAAGGCCACCGAGGATGTCATCATCAGTGGCATAGGTTATACCGAGACGGGGAATCCTACTGACTTGGCCAAACTCAGCACCAAAGAAGAGCCGCCATCCACATACAAGGGCAAACTGAAGCTGGATCTGCAGAACTATGCAGATTTTAGCAGAGCCGATTTGCACGCAAGCTACCTAAGCCTCCTGCACACAAGCCGTGAAATGGAGGCTGTCCTGGTTAATCTAATGAGGCAGAAGTATGAGTTACAAATTAAACCCCTTTCTACTTGTTCATATGCATATAGCTATGTAGCCCCCAAGGGCCGGCCTATCCTTCCAAGGATGAGCCGGGTCTTCAAATCATTAACCCTGAGTAAAACCTTATGCATCAAAACTGTAGCCCCCAAGGGTAGGCTTAATCTGATAAGATAAACCGGGTCTTCAACGACCTTTTAATAGAATCAAACTTGTAGCCCCTAAGGGCCGGCTTAATCTGACAAGATAAGTCGGGTCTTCAATGACCTTTTAAATAGAATCAAACTTGTAGCTCCCAAGGGCCGGCTTAATCTGACAAGATAAGACGGATCATAATAGGAACTTAAAATGATCTACATTATCCCCCAAGTGCCATGTACATTGCTTGCAATGTGCTTGGGACTTACAATTTTTCTTGTTTCTTTAATACCAAACTGTATTTATGACTACAAATCCTTACTACAGGAGACTATGAATCTTCAAGAGTCGCAGTTAAACAAGTTAAGGAAGAATACCAAGCATCAAGAAGCTGAGACTCTCAAAGTTGAATTCAAGCTCAAACTTTCCTTGGAAGAGACGGAAAAACTCAAGTCCAGCCTTGCTATAGAAAAAGCCGCCTAGCAGAATGAGAAAACCATATTGCTGCAAAGAGTAGAAGCCGCGGAAGCTTCACTTAAAAGCACAACTAAAGAGCTGACTGGCTTGAAACAACGCATCTCCTAAATGACAATCGCCATATTTGGTAAGCAGAATCTAACATTAAGCACCACTGCTTGTTTGGCGACTTATAACTATTTTCTTTTTAACCCGCCTAACGACTCATGCACCATTTGTTGAGGAGGGCCCAGAAGCTCTTGTATTGGCCAAGACATGTTAATGAAGCTGGAAGCTATTTATGCTTTGGTGGGACAAGTATACACTAACACGCATCAGACGCTTGTAGCCATCTCCAACGGAAAACAGCCTCCCATTCTTATCAAAATCGTGCTCGATCAGTTATCCATAGTGCCAGGGTAGATCAAAGAGTTGAAATTATCAGGCACCCGATGTCTACTAGAACTATATCAGTATTTAACCAAAGAGGAAGGGATGATGCAGTATAGCGATGGTAGGTATTTCCCTCAGTGATGAGATCAAAGTAATCAAACCAGTAGGAGAACCTCCTCACCCCACATAAACAACACCTGCAAACAAATAACAAATACTCGTAACCCGACGTGTTAAAGGGGTTGTCAATCCCTTTTGGGTACGGTGCCTCAAGATAGGAAAATAACGTGAGGTAAAAGTGGTAGATAGGATAAATAGATTGCGGAACAAATAAATTGCAGCAAGGTTTTTATTTTTGGTTTAATAGATCTGAAAATAAATGCAAAGGAAAATAGATCACAAAGGAAAATTTGATGAAAAGAGACCCAGGGGGCCTAGGTTTCACTAGTGGCTTCTCTTAAGAAAAATAGCAAACAGTGGGAAAACAATTACTGTTGGGCAATTGATAGAACTTCAAATAATCATAACGATATCCATGCAATGATCATTATATAGGCATCACGTCCAAGATTAGTAGACCGACTCCAGCCTGCATCTAATACTATTACTCCACAGATCGACCTCTATCCAGCATGCATCTAGTGTGTTAAGTTCATGGAGAAACAGAGTAATGCAATAAGAACGATGACATGATGTAGATAAGATCAATTTATGTAGAAATAGACCCCATCTGGTTATCCTTAATAGCAATGATACATACGTGTCGTTTCCTTTTCTATCACTGGGATGAAGCACCGTAAGATCAAGCCCATCAGAAAGCACCTCTTTCCATAGCAAGATAAATAGATCAAGTTGGCCAAAAAAAACAAATATCATAAGAAATACGAGGCTATAATCAACCACGCATATAAGAGATCAAAGAAGACTCAAATATATTTCATGGATAAAAACATAGATCTAATCATAAACTCAAAGTTCATCGGATCGCAACAAACACACCGCAAAAAGACTTACATCATATGGATCTCCAAGAGATCATTGTATTGATAATCAAGAGATAGAGGAAGCCATCTAGATACTAACTACGGACCCGTAGTTCTACAAAGAACTACTCACGCATCATCTGAGAGGCACCAATGGACATAATGCACCCCTCCGAGATGGTGTCTAGATTGGATCTTGTGTTTCTGGACTCTGCGGCGGCTGGAATTGATTTTCGTCGACTCCCCTAGGGATTTTGGAATATTGGGGTATTTATAGAGCAAATAGGCGGTTCGGGGGGCAACCGAGGTGGGCACAACCCACCTCGGCGTGCCTGGGCCTTCAGGCGAGCCCTGCTGGGTTGTGCTCCCATCGGAGCACCCCCAGGTGCTTTCCTAGCCCACTGGATGTCTTCTAGCCCAAAAAAAATCCTCAAGAAGTTTCGTTGTGTTTGGACTCTGTTTGGTATTGATTTCCTGTGACGTAAAAACATGCAGAAAACACCAACCGGCACTGGGCATGAGGTTAGTACTGTCGGTGTTCTGGGAGTGAGGGTCCCCAGACTTGCCTGCATGCGGCCTGCGGCATGGCTCAAGCGGAGGCCCAGTGCATCCCAGCTTCATCAGCTCAAGCTCAACGCCCTCGCGAGGGGCCAAGCCTCGCGGGGCGGACAACGGGAAGCTTCCTCAGGAGCAACCTCATCAGGCGGGCTCACGAGGAGACGGAGAGATCAAGGCAGGGTACCTCGTGAGGTGCCCGTGACGCAAGCCATGACGATCAAGACCAGGCGGGCGCCAGCCTGCGCAGTGTCCTTGTTTCCCCTTCGGTGCAAAGCAGGCAAGCACAGGCCAAGGCATTAGGCAAAGGTTACCGTTTTGGTGCAACAAGACTAAGACCAGTGGAACGGTAGGATGGAGGTCATTGTGGAGCACAGAACGGCGTCACCGTCAGAGTCTTTGGCGGTCGAAGACCAACTTTGGTCAGGATAAGTGTACTAGATGTTCCCCTTCAAACTGGCCAATTGTTGGCACCCTTCCCGCTCATTATTTGGGAAGAGGCCCAGGGCCTCCCTCTATAAATAGAGCTAGCTACCATAGAGTAGGGGGACACAAAGGCAAGATCGGGTAGACTAGAGAGAGAGAAGTGACTGAGCTCACCCAAGAAGTTCATCGCACCAGCTCAAGAACATCCCACGGCCAAGCGTCGCCTGCCCTCACACCATGGCAGGTGCGGTCAGCAGCAAGAGCCTCAAGCCACGCCGCGGCCACGGTGTCGCATACCCGATGGGAGAAGGCGAACTCAAGGGCCACGCTCACGGTAGCCCGAGAGCTGCCACGGTGCAGGCTGCTGGAGAGTGGCCACGACGTGCTGTTAGAGCGAGTGGCCGAGCTCCTGGACGCCGCCGCCTCGGGAGCACCTCCTTTCTGCGTCCAGCTGCCACCCCAGATCCAGGGCGGGCCGTATGGCGGCCCCATACATGCCCACGCAACTCCGAGCGGACTCCAGGGCGTCCTCAACGCCAACCCGGCCGTCAGTATCGGGCGACAGGTCGCATCGGCTCCATCTCCAGCCGGCGAGGGAGCGCCCGCCGCGGCCTTCGGCCTCGGCGGGCCACCACGCTACCACCCCCAAGACAGCGCTCCAAGCGGAACTGCGTGGCGTTTGGGGCACTACGGTGAGGCCCTCGGGGCGATGGCCACAGAAACCTATGTGCCCCACATGGTGGATCAAGAATGCGAAGTGAAGAAGACCATGGCTCGTTCCTCGGGCCAGGCTGGGTGGAGGAGACGCCTGAAGCTGAGCTCTTTTAGGAACCCCAAGAGAGCCTCGACAACCATGCTGGTGGAAGTAACTATCGGGTACCGCTAATTCCTCAGGAGCAAGCTTATGCTAACCATGGGTCGCAGGAGGTACAGGTCGTCGCAGCAGAAGGCTGCCCCAATGCTGTAGCCTCCTACCCCTCGGGAGGAGGGCACCGGGGGCTGCAGGAGAGGGGCCGAGATCCGGGCTCACCCCCGCGGCGCTCAGAGCAAGGCGTCCTCAGGAGGTAGGCCCACTGCCGGGGAGGTGCCTCAGGGCCTGCCCCCGACAGAGGACCCTTGGTCGTTGGGGGAACTGCTGGCGACCGCTCTACCCCATTGGCGTCGTCCTTGGTTTCCGGTCAATGGCGGTAGAGTGTGGCGCAAGGCGGGGCCCTCGTCCGGCAATATGAAGCATGTCCGGTACCTATGAAGAAGGCCCAGTGCATGTGAAGCTCGCCGCCCGTGACACTCTCATGTAATAATGAGTGGGGTTGTACACACGCCGGAGTCTGCGGAGAGCCGCCCTCAGGACTCGGGGGCTCCCGCCCACGCCCAGTGGCAGCACTTAGCTCCGCGCTGGTGAGAAGACGTCGAAGACTAGACTACGTGCCGGACGCGTCTTTTTGCCTTTTTCGCCTCTTCCTTTGTTGTCAAGGTTCTTCGATTTGAATTTAAGTTGGATTTGAGCTTGAGACTTGTGTGCGTTTGGGGAAGGGGTGTTTAGTCTCGTTTGAGCAATCTCTCGTGTTCTGGTTTCAACTTTGCATCCAAAGTTAGTGTCAATTGCCTCCCCTCGCGAGCCCCTCGCGAGCCGGGCCGGGCCAAGCACGTCTACAATCCGGACCGCTGTCGCCGCACCCTCTCAGGAGGTTCTCATCGCAGGTTCAATGGGTTCACCCAGAAGACGCTTGAGGCGCTGCAGCTCCTACAGGCTCGCTCGGGACCCGTCAGGGTCAAAAGGTAAACAAGTCAGCTGACCCATCGCGGGACCAGAAGCCCAGTGTAAGCCCACACGCAGCGGTATGTTTACAAGGATATTGATTGCAAACTTTACACGAGGGGCTCCCCCTCCCAAAATGCTCTTACGATCTTCAGGGCCGAGCCTGAACCTTTTTCATACAGGGTAAACAGCGGCGACATGCAATCAATCAGACATATCACTCACCGCGTCTTCTAGGGTGCCTCCGGAGGCGTCGCTGGCATCACTAACAACGTCACCGCCGCCGCCAGTACCTCCATCAGCGCTAGGCTCGTTCACAATGCCACCTTCGTTGGTGTCCACGATCACGCCATCGTCGTCAGATGTGAAGGCCTTGACGAGGGCGTCCACGTTGTCCTCCACCCATAGCGCCAGATCGCCCCGGATGGCTATGGGCACCGGTGCGATGGTGGCGTCGAAATCGAAGTGGGGATCTCTGTTTTGTAGATAGCTGAAGACACGAGAGAAGGCACGCCCGAGAAAGGCCCGGTTCCTCTCCTCGACAAGCCAGCGGGCCCTGTCAGAGCGACTCCCCAGCTGCGTCACCACATCTGTGAAGAACCGGAGATTGCCAGCATAGTTGATTACACGAGGCTCCGCAACAGCCGCCTCATAGATATTACACAGGGCCGTGTTGGCCCTTTCCCTGAGCGTTCGGAGCATGGGGCCGTGCATGTGCTCCAACGTCTGCCGCTGGCGGGTCTCGTCCGCATTCCGCTCCGTGACGGCCTCGGCATCACCAACCCGCTGTTGAAGAAGCAGCTCGGCGCGGGAGGAGGCCAACTCGACCTGCACCGAGCTTAGCGCGGCAGCAGTGGCCTCAGCTCTCCGTGTGGCTTCGGTCAACCTGGTCTTGAGGGCAGCGGTCCTGCCCGTGTCTTCGGCCATGATCAGCTCCATCCGCTCTTCATACTCGTGCTCAAGGCCGGCGCGAGCCTCCCCCACCCGATGGCCGATCTTCTCCTGGATCCGGGCCTCCCGAACGCCGACGTCATCCTCTGCCTGAGTCACCAGGTGCTCCCTCGTCTCCAACCGCTCAAGGTTAAGGTTGCGCTCAGCAGCCTCCAATGCCAGCGCCTCCTCTCGCTTCTGGAGCTCCGCCTGGTCGACGGAAGCCCCCTTCTGCGACACAAGGGCCACCTGGCGCAGCTCCACTTGCCGCTCCAGAGAGTTGCTCCAGGCTTGGAGCTCCCACGCGCGCTACTCTGCAGCCTTGCACCGTCGGTCTGCCTCCCGGGCCTCCTCGACGGCTTGGGAGCAGGCCTCCCGTGAGGCTACCAGTGACGCTTCGGCCTTCGCGTTGTCAAGGTCACGCTGGTGACGTGCAAGGACGACGGCTACCTTCAGCTTGCGCCTCTCCTCAGCAAGGCGCAGGCCTTCGGCCTCGAGGCACGCATCCTCTCCAGCAAGCTCCGCGCCGAGCTGGCTCACTGCATCAGTCACCTTCTGAAGAAACTCTTGGCGGCGGGCGCTGCGTTCCCGTGCACGCCTGAGCACGTCTTCCATGTTGTCCTCCGGCATCAGCGCAGGCGAAGGGCCCCGAGGCGGCACGCCCCTTCTCGGCAGGGGGCTGGGGGCTGGCGCCCCAGCGATTGTCGGACGGGCCCCGCCAGGGACCCGGCCCGGTGTCGGTCCATCTTCTGAAGTGGAGCCCAGGATCGACCTCAGCCAGTCGCCACCCACAATCAGGGGAGGAGCGTGGGGCAAGCTAGGTGTACCCCAGGAGAGCTCATGAAAGGAGGACAGCAGGCGCACAGGCTCGAGGTGCCCATCTGGACGGACCACTTCTCCAACCGGCCCAGCGGCAGAGGCGCTGCCCGAGCTTGGTGCGCTCGAGGGCAGCGGTGAAGACAAGCTTGGGGGATGGCTCCTCGGCCGTTTCCGCGAATTCGGCAGGAAGGGCCCTGAAAGGCCGCAATCAGCTGCAGGGACAGTAAGGTAAAGGAGCAGAGAGAGAAGAGGACTTACTCGTCCATGGCAAAGTACTTCCTGCACTTCAATGGGCGGCAAGGGCAATCATCGCCACCCGGGGCCTCCTTCCTCTTGCGGAGGGCGTCGAAGTCTACGCGAAACCGGCCAAGGCGCTCGGCGCAAGGGTCGGTCTGTGGCATGGAGGAGGCGTCAAGGTGATCAGCGCCAAGGGAACCGGCCAGGGGGACGCCGCCAGGTGTCGCCTCACGAGGGACGGCTGGGGCCTCGGAAGCCCCAGCCTCAGGAGCCGTAGGCCGCAGCTCCTCGCCTGCCACCGCTCCAGGATGGGCCTCGGGGGATGCCACCTTTGGAGCTCCGCGCGGCGTCAGCATCTCAGCATCGCCCCCTCAGCTCCCGGTGGTTCTCGTCTCCCTGCTCCATCACCTGAGGCAGTACCACCGTGGGTGACCTGAGGAGCGACCACAGCAACTCGGTTCTCGCGGGGCCCCATGAGGCCGACCAAGCGCAGCCCCCATTCGTCGAAGTTGGGCATCTTCCTCACAAAGTCAGCCCTGCCCGAGCAAAGATACAAGAGGGCGGCCCCATGTTGGATGCTGCATGGAGAAGGGTCGCCAGTCAAGGCCCTCAGCACCGTCCTTAGCGCTTCAGGCGCCAGATCATCTTCCTATAGCCTCATACGGTCTCCATGCCCAGGGAAGGTCCACATCGGACGGGAGTGGCACTGGAGAGGGGCAATGCGGCATTGGAGCAACTCCCTCACCACCTGAGGCACCATTACGCCGAGCTCCCTCAAGTTCTTGAAGCGGCGCCAGACGAAGGCAAGATGAGGGCTTGTGAGCTCCTCACGATCCCAGCCTGAGTTGGGAATAGCAGGCAGTGTTGGATGCGAGAGCAAGGGGCTGGGCACCCCGACATCCACATACAGCCACTGCTCTCTGAACCTGGCCGCAGGAGGAGGAAGGCCGAAATCGATCCCTGAATCAGCCGTCTCAGGCACGGCGTGGAAGCTCACGCACCCCAAGCATTGAGTTGGGTCACTCAGGTGCAAGGAGAAGAAGTGATGCAGGAGAGAAACAGAGGGAGGAATGCCCACCATGGCCTCGCAAACAAAGGCAAAGACAGCAAGGAGAGTAATGGACTCAGGACCAAGATGCATCATGTGGATCTGGTAATGGGAGAGCACCGCATTGAAGAAAGCAGAAAAGGGGGGAACCAGACCCGCCCACAAGGCATTGGCGAAGAATCGGACCTCCGTGACGACCTTATCAAAGGAGGCGTGGGACGCGGGCCAAACTATCGTCCTCCCACACTCATTGAAGATAGAAGCAATGGCGGAGCGGACTTTGTCCACGGCTTTGATGTCGAGTATGATTGACTAATCGATGGCAGGAGCAACTGCCGGAGGCAAGCGCGGCGAAGGCACGGGCTTCTTCCCATTTCCCTTCTTCATCGGCGCCATGGCGATGGGAAGAGGGGGGAAAATCGAGTTGGAATTGGAGGCAGAGGCCGGAGCTCGAGGGAGAAGGAAGGACAGGGATCGCGCGAATGGCGAAAGTGGAATAACTGTGTGCAACCACGAGTCCGCCTAGCCGGGCGCGTAATGAGGAGCATGGGGAAACGGAGACACCCACGTCCAATCAACCACCACGCGGCACCCAAAGCCGCATGCTATTGGGGCCCGCAGTGCTTCGCACTTGCCCTTTCGCTTCTCTGCTAAGCCAAGTCCAGGCGCGCCTTGGGCCCGGGGCCTACTGTCGGTGTTCTGGGAATGGGGGTCCCCAGACTTTCCTACCTGCGGCCTGCGGCGTGGCTCAAGCGGAGGCCCAGTGCAGCCCAGCTTCATCAGCTCAAGCTCAAGGCCCTCGCGAGGGCCCAAGCCTCGTGGGGCGGACGACAGGAAGCTTCCTCAGGAGCAGCCTCATTAGGCGGGCTCACGAGGAGGCGGAGAGATCAAGGTAGGGTACCTCACGAGGTGCCCGTGACGCAAGCCATGACGATCGAGACCAGGCGGGCGCTAGCCTGCGCAATGTCCTTGTTTCCCCTTCAGTGCAAAGGGGGCAAGCACAGGCCAAGGCATCAGGCAAAGGTTACCGTTTCGGTGCAACAAGAGCAAGACCAGCGGAATGGCAGGATGGAGGTCACCGTGGAGCCTAGGACGACGTCACCGTCAGAGTCTTTGGCAGTCGAAGACCAACTTTGGTCAGGATAAGTGTACTAGATGTTCCCCTTCAAACTGGCCAATTGTTGGCGCCCTTCCCGCTCATTATTTGGGAAGAGGCCCAGGGCCTCCCTCTATAAATAGAGCTAGCTACCATAGAGTAGGGGGACACGAAGGCAAGATTTCAGGTAGACTAGAGAGAGAGAGAGAGAAGCGACTGAGCTCACCCAAGCAGTTCATCGCACCAGCTCAAGAACATCCCTCGCGAGGCTGTTCTCCCCTTGTATTGCTCATCATCGGCCCCTGAGGCAATCCACCACACCACACACTGGAGTAGGGTATTACACCACAATGGTGGCATGAACCAGTATAAACCTCGTGTCTCCTGTGTGTTCATCTTTCTAGCTTAGATTCCTTGCGAGGCTTCGAGACGTGAGTTGGTAAGAGAGAGATCTTCGCGCGCACCCCAGAGTTCGAACCTCAAGGGTATGCCGGAACCCGAAATCCGACAAGTACCAAAAAATGATATAAAATGACTATAAAATTATCGTAAAACATCCAAGAATGATAATATAACAACATGGAACAATAAAAATTATAGATACATTGGAGATGTATCAGCATCCCCAAGCTTAATTCCTGCTCGTCCTCGAGTAGGTAAATGATAAAAAGAGAATTTTTGATGTGGAATGCTGCCTAATGTGTTCATCACATTTCTTTTCTTTATAGCATGGACATTTGGACTTTTATATGATTCAACGCAATTGTCTAGTTTTGACATGAAGACTTTAATGCTCAAGCATACCAACAAGCAAACATGTCTTTCAGAATATCAACACTAAAGCAAGTTATTCCTAGCCCATTATGGTCAATCATTGATCCATTCATGAAACACACTCGAATATTACCTACACCCAATGCTCAAATACGATCATAGTGCCCTTAGTTGGTGCTTTATAACAGAAGATGGAGACTCAAATTCAAAATAAAAATTGCATAAGTAATATAAAGGCCGTTCGCGGAGGGAAGTAGGGATTTGTAGAGGTGCCAAAGCTCAACGCTTAAGTTGAGAGATACAAACATTTTTGAGAGGCATACTTTTCCCACCAACGAAAACGACTTAGAGCTCCCAACACTTTCCGTGCTAGATACATCATAGGACGTTCCCAAATAGAAAATAAAGTTTATTCCTTTTTCCACCATCACTTTAACTTTCCATGGCTAACCGTATCCATGGGTGACCTCCATACCAACACTTTACAAGGAATTTTTTTTTGACAACATAAAGTAAATTCATTTTTCATTTCGGGACTGGGCATCCCTAATACCTTTGTCGTACTCTCGTGCAATGACAAGTGAATAAACACTCATCGTGAGAATAACACATCTAGCATGGAAAATATTGGCCACCCCTCACCGGCTCGCGAGCGGTAGAGCACACAAAAGAGAAATTTATTTTGAAAATTAGAGATGGCACATGCAAATTTGCTTAGAACGGCATGGAAATACCGCATATAGGTAGATATAGTGGATTCATATGGCAAAACTGGTTTAAAGGGTTTTGGATGCACAAGTAGTGATCATACTTAGTGCAAAATGAAGGCTGGCAAAAGATTGAGAAGCGACCAACCAAAAAGCAAAAAATCTCGTACCCAAGCATTAAGCATAAGTAACACCAAATAATGCATCAAAAGTATGATATAAATTGCATTGCATAACTATTGAATTTCATGCATGCATAGGGAATCACAAACCTTAACATCAATATTCTTACTAAAGCACAATTACTCATCAACATGACTCACATATCATATCGTCATATTGCAAAACCATTACTAATAATCAAGTTTATTTTGTCCAATGATCTTCATGTAAGTTTTCATTATATCCTCCTTGTATATCTATCACTTTGGGACTATTTTCATATGTTGCTTTCGATAGCTCAAACAAATATAAGTGAAGAACATGAGCATAAGTTATCTTTCTCTCAGAATAATCTAAGTGAAGCAAGAGAGAATTTCTTAAAATTTTACTAACTCCCAAATAAATCTAAGTGAAGCAAGAGAGAATTTCTTCAAAAATAACAAAGCACACCGTGCTCAAAAAGATATAAGTGAAGCACTAGAGCAAATCCATGGCTCTAAAAAGTTAAGTGAAGCATAGGAGCAAGCTTAGCATAATTTTTGGCTCTCTCAAAAATGTGTGTTCAGCAAGGATTCAACACAAAGCAAAACAAGCAAAGACTCATATCATACAAGACGCTCCAAGCAAAACTCATAATATGTGACGAATAAAAATATAGTTTCAAGTAAAATACCGATGGTTGTTAGAAGAAAGCGGGGATGCCACTGGGGGCATCCCCAAGATTAGTTGCTTGCTACTTCTTGAATATTATCTTGGGGTGCCTCGGGTATCTCCAAGCTTAGTCATTTGCTAATCCTTATTCCTTCATCCATCGTATGATCACCCAAAACTTGAACACTTCAATCACACAAAACTCAACAAAACCTTCGAGAGATCCGTTAGTATAAGAAAGCAAACAACTACTATAAGTACTGTTGCAAACCTATTCTTATTTTGTTTTTGCATTATACTTACTGTATTCCAACTTTTATATGGCAAAAACTCATCAAATAAAACCATAGAATGATCAAAACAAGCACACAATGCAAAGAAAACAGAATCTGCCAAAAACAGAACAGTCTGTAGCAATCTGACTATTTCGAATAAATCTGTAACTCCAAAAATTCTGAAAGAATTATGTTGACGTGAGAAATTTGTCTATTAATCTTCTCCAAAAAGATTAACTCAAAATCTCTCTTTTGTAAAAAACGATAAATAATCTCGTGAGTGCAAAAGTTTCTGTTTTTCAGCAAGATCAAATCAACTTTTACCCAAATCATCCCAAAGGCCTTGCTTGGCCCAAACACTAATTTAAACCACAAAGACACATCTAACCAGAGGTATAACTGGGTATTTTATTGAAAACAGCAATAAAACCAAAAATAAAAAAGATACAAGTTGGGTTGCCTCCCAACGAGCGCTATCGTTTTACGCCCCTAGGTAGGCATAATATGTAGGATCTAAGTTTTGTCATCTTTGTTCTCCAATTCTTTAAGCACACAACCAGGTTTCTTTGGAGAATTATCAAGCAAAATTGCAAAACTTCTAGGCATAAAGTTAAGGAATTCATTCCTACCAATAGGGTCTCTTATAGTTTCAGCAAAATTCGGGTGAATACTAATCATTTTTAGATCTCCTTTATCGTTGCTAGAAGTTGCACCCTTGTTCTTAGTAGCTTGAGTAGTCTTACTACTTTACGGGAATACTGATCATTTTTATTGGAACTAAAAGCCGTGCTTAGATTAGAAATAATTTCTTCCAGTTTATCAATCCTAGACAGGCTTTCTTCAATTCTTTCATGAATTATAGTTCCCTTTTCTTTTAACAACTTAAAAACGTCTCCTGCCTTTGACCCAATTTTAGTTGCATAACTTTCCATCTTTCTATCCAAGTTTTCAATATGTTCTGCGGTAAGCATTTTGTTTTCAATAGCATCTAGTCTTTCCATAAATATGCTCTAGAGTCAATATTGTTTCACTGATCACGAGTGGTGGTGAACCAACTAAATTTCCCAAAGCGTTAAAAGCATCAAGAGAAGGACACATCAAAAAATTCCCACCGGTAATCGTATCAAGGACGAATCTATACCAAGTGGTAATGCCCACATAAAAACAACAAACAAAAACAACATCAAATTGCTTACGGATAGATCTATTATGAGCATTACAAATACTATACCAAGCATCTTTTAAATTCTCTCCTCCCCTTTGTTTAAAGTTGAGAACTTCGTTCTCGGGGGTGCACGCAAAAGAGGACAAAATATCCATAACGACAAAAAATGATCAACAAGATTGCACACGAAAAACAGGTCTGACGAGAAAACAGCGAACGAAAAAGATGGCGAATAAAACGGATTTTTTTGCAAATGGCAAATAATGTAAATTGCTAGGAGATGAGATTTGTGATAAGGAACCTGGTTGATGTTGAAGATCCTCCCCGGCAACAGCGCCAGAAATTCCTTTTGATATCTGCTAGAACTACGTCGGTATTTCCCCACAGAGGAAGGGATGATGCAGTATAGCAACGATAGGTATTTCCCTCAGTGATGAGACCAAGGATATCGAACCAGTAGGAGAACCTCCTCACACCACATAAACAACACCTGCATACAAATAACAAATACTCGCAACCCGACGTGTTAAAGGGGTTGTCAATCACTTTCGGGTACGGCGCCTCAAGATAGGCAAATAACATGAGGTAAAAGTGGTAGATAGGATAAATAGATCGTGGAAAAATAAATTGCAGCAAGGTATTTTTGTATTTTTGGTTTAATAGATCTGAAAATAAATGCAAAGGAAAATATGATGAAAAGATACCCAGGTGTCGTAGGTTTCACTAGTGGCTTCTCTCGAGAAAAATACCAAACGGTGGGAAAACAATTATTGTTGGGCAATTGATAGAACTTCAAATAATCATGATGATATCCAGGAAATGATCATTATATAGGCATCACGTCCAAAATTAGGAGACTGACTCCTGCCTGCACCAACTACTATTACTCCACACATCGACTGCTATCCAGCATGCATCTAGTGTATTAAGTTCATGGAGAAACAGAATAATGCAATACGAATGATGACATGATGTAGACAAGATTTATTTATGTAGAAATAGATCCCATCTTGTTATCCTTAATAGCAATGATACATACTTGTCGTTTCCCTTTCTGTCATTGGGATCAAGCACCGTAAGATCGAACCCATCACAAAGCACCTCTTCCCATTACAAGATAAATTGATCAAGTTGGCCAAATAAAACCCAAATATCGGACAAGAAATAAGAGGCTATAATCAATCACACATATAAGAGATCAAAGAAGACTCAAATAACTTTCATGGATAAAAACATAGATCTGATCATAAACTCAAAGTTCATCGGATCCCAACAAACGCACCGCAAAAATACTTACGTCATATGGATCTCCAAGAGACCATTGTATTGATAATCAAGAGAGAGAGAGAGAGGAAGCCATCTAGCTACTAACTACGGACCCGTAGGTCTACAAAGAACTACTCATGCATCATCGGAGAGGCACCAATGGACATGATGCACCCCTCCGAGATGGTGTCTAGATTGGATCTTGTGTTTCTGGACTCTGCGGCGGATGGAATTTATTTTTGTCGACTCCCCTAGGGTTTCTGGAACATTGGGGTATTTATAGAGCAAAGAGGCGGTTCAGGGGGCACCCGAGGTGGGCACAACCCACCTGGGCGTGCCTGGGCCTCCAGGCGCGCCCTGGTGGGTTGTTATCCCCTCGGAGCACCCCCCCCAGGTGCTTTCCTGGCCCACTGGATGTCTTCTGGCCCAAGAAAACCCTCAAGAAGTTTTGTTGCATTTGGACTCCGTTTGGTATTAATTTCCTATGATGTAAAAACATGCAGAAAACAACAACTGGCACTGGGCACTATGTTAATAGGTTAGTACCAAAAATGATATAAAATGACTATAAAATGATTGTAAAACATTCAATAATGATATTATAACAACATGGAACAGTCAAAAATTATAGATACGTCGGAGATGTATCACCGCCCGCATAGGAGTAATTTCAGCATTCAGCCTGGCCAAGGCATGGCAATCAGAGCTAGACCCGGTTGAAATAGCACATGGCTGCCCTGAACAGAAAGAAGATGGGTCGCCCTTTGATGAAGTTGATTTTGCCAAATGCGTGAGAGAGATATGCCCTTTAGCGTGTAAACTGGCAAAGGAAGCAAACTTAACAAAATACCAGCCAGCTTATGACAATGACAACATTCGAGTGAGAGCGCCAAATCACAATGCCATGGATCTAACTTCACCAAAGTGTAAGCATACTTTTGCTCTTGACATTGACCCTTCTCCAATTATGAATGATGAAGCCATATTCGAGGCCTTAACTGGCATCAATTGGACGTTGCCTGACCTTTGGATGACCGAATAAAAAGAGCCGGCACGGGATGACCCGGAGCCATCAACTCGCAAAGAAGGAAACTGATTCATAGGAATGACGATCCAGGTAGCTTTCAGGGCAGGGTGTAAGAGTGCAGCTTCAGAAGCACTTTGTTGCAAACCTAAGGGCTCATGAAAGCCTTGTAATAGGCCAGTTTAGAACAATGATCCTCCATGTCATGCCTTCGTGCATGTTGATCTTGACTTTTGAACCACCATCTTTGATCTTTATGATATGCTTGATATGATCATTCATACGAGCCATATCAGCACTTTTATTTGTATGTGAAACTTCGCAATGCTTGCCAAAAGTTGAAACAACATATATCTCGGCGACTTAAGGTCAAAAGCCAGGGTGGATGACAGCCCAAACATATATAGCCTTATACGATTACTGAAAAGACTATAATCAAGGCCATTCAAGACGAAATATACTAGCGACTTAAAGTCCAAAGCCAGGGTGGGCTACCAAACCCGAAGACTCATATGAGAGTTGAAAACATACATGTAGAGCCGAATCATGCCGGCGGTTGAAACATCAACAGCCAATGTGGGTGACATCCTAGACACTCGCAACAATATAACCACAGCTGCTCCAATTAATCATATTGGCGATTTAAAGTCCAAAGCCGAGGCGGGTTACAACCCAAAGTACTCAAACATGAGCTATATGATCAGAGTCGTATGACCCGTATGTTCAAGGTTCACTTAAGAGTAAAAAAACTTAGGAGAAACAAATCCAAAGGACTCGAAAGAAGAAATTCAAAAAATCTCAAATAATTGCTTGGCCGGTTTACCAAAGCACGACCAAACAAGTTGGCTCACAAGCCATGTGCTTTCAAGGCCGCATAACCATTGATTTTATCCTGGCTCACTGTAAGCCGGCTCTCACATGACACAAGCCGCCGTTTTAACCTTAACAAGTTCAGGGTCTTAAAAAAGATTGACTGTTAAGAGTTCGGCGGGTCACCTGGCGGAGTAGCAAGTTGCGAACAGGAAGGATAACTCATGATTTGGCGTTTCAGGCCTGGTCAAGAGGGTATGAAAGCTAAACCTGGTGGGTTGGAAGCCCCCGAGTGACCTTATGACCAATTAATGAAGACTCAAATACACAGAAATGAAATGACAAAGGCCCTGAATTTTTTAGGGATGCTGACTTTACTATATTAATCATAAAAAATATATACACTGACAAACGTATGTACAAAGACGAGAGATGGTGGCTTAGGTGTAATAAGGCCAAAGATGAGCAATATTCCATGGTCGGTGGGTCTCCTCCTCCGACTTGCGTGTAATCCTTGTGTTCTCATATGTCAATGAGGTAATAAGACCTGTTATTCAGGTTTTTGATGACCACAAAGGGCCTTTCCCAAGGAGGTGATAACTTATGCATATCAGTCTGATCTTGAATAAGCCGGAGTACCAAGTCGCCCTCTTGAAACACTCGAGTCTTAATTCTGCAGCTATGATAGCGATGCAATTCTTGTTGATATATTGTTGAACGAGCCGCCACAAGGTCACGCTCCTCATCCAAAGCATCGAGTGTGTTTTGATGTGCTATCTTGTTATCAGCTTCAAGATAAGCTGCCACGCGGGGTGAGTCATGACGGATATCACTTGGAAGAACCGACTCTGCACCATAGACCATGAAGAAAGGCGTATAGCCTGTTGACTTGTTGGGGGTGGTATTGATACTCCAAAGCACTGAAGGTAACTCCTCAACCTTACAACCCGACGTTCCCTTCAATGGAACCATAAGACAGGGCTTGATACCTCTCAAAATTTCTTGGTTAGCCCTCTCAGCCTGACCATTAGACTGCGGATGAGCCAGAGAAGAAACATCAAGACGAATATGCTCTCATTGACAAAACTCCTTCATAGCACCTTTAGACAAATTAGTGCGATTATCAATGATGATACTATGAGGGTAACCAAAATGGAAGATCAGTTTATGAACAAAACTGATCTGTGTTTGCCGCATCACACTTGCTAAATGGTTCTGCTTCAACCCACTTGGTAAATTTGTCAACCGCCACCAAGAGCTGGGTTTTCTTATCCTTAGACCTCTTAAAAGGTCCAACCATAACAAGACCCCAGACTACAAAGGGCCAAGTAATTGGAATCATCCTCAACTCTTGAGCCGGCACCTAAGCCCGTCGAGAAATTTTTTGACATCCATCACACTTACTGACGATATCTTCTGCATCAGCATGAGCCATCAACCAATAAAACCCATGAAGAAAAGCTTTAGCCACTAAATACTTAGAGCCGGCATGATGACCAGAATCACCTTCATGGATCTCTCTTAAAATCTCACGGCCCTCTTCAGGAGAAACACAATGTTGGAACACGCCTGTCACACTGCATCGGTGTAACTCGCCATTGAAAATAGTCATAGATTTAGATCTCCTGGTGATTTGCCTTGCCAAAGTTTCATCCTCAGGTAACTCACCCTAGGTCATATAAGCCAAGTAGGGAAGCATCCAATCAGGATTAGCGTGAAGAGCTGCCACCAACTGTACCTCCGGGTCAGGGACAGCAAGATCTTCCTCAGATGGCAACTTGACCGAAGGATGATGCAAGACGTCCAGAAACACGTTAGGAGGAACTGGCTTACGTTGAGACCAAATCCGGCTTAAGGCATCAGCCACCTCATTCTTTCTTTGATCAAGATGATCCACCTTATAACCGTTAAAGTGACCATCAATATTATCAATCATCCCACGATAAGTCGCCATGAGCGGGTCTTTAGAGTCCCAAGTGCCTGAGACTTGCTAATCCACGAGATCCGAGTCGCCCAGGCACCTGACCCAGCTCAAATTCATCTCTTTGGCCATATGAAGGCCATGGAGTAACGCCTCATACTCAGCTGCATTGTTAGTACAAGGAAACATTAGCCTTAAACATAACAGAATTTGTCACCTCGTGGGGAAGTCAAGATAACTCCAGCCCCGAGCCCTCCAACTCCCTAGACCCATCAAAATGGATTGTCCAATAGGTGTTGTCAGGTTTCTCCTTAGGTGTCAGTAACTCTGTCCAGTCATTTATGAAATCCACCAATGCTTGAGATTTGATGGCTGTCCTTGGCACATATTTCAAACCATGAGGTCCGAGTTCTATTACCCACTTAGCAACCCGTCCTATGGCCTCCTTATTTTGAATCATGTCTCCTAAGTGAGCAGAGCTTACCAGAGTAATAGGATGACCAAGAAAATATTGCTTCAGCTTGCAACTCACCATGAACACCCCATATACCAATTTCTGCCAATGTGGATATCGTTACTTGGACTCAATCAATACCTCACTGACATAATAAGCCGGCCTCTGGACTGGGTACTCCTTCCCCGTCTTCTGGTGCTCCACCACAATCGCCACACTGACGGCCTTACTATTAGTCGCCATATAGAGGAGCAAAGGTTCTTTCTCAATGGGAGCCTCAAGGATGGACGGCTCAGCTAACTTCTTTTGAGTGCCTCAAATGCCTTATCAGTAGTGTCACTCCAGACAAAATGATCTATCTTCTTCATCATCTGGGATAAAGGAATTGCCTTCTCTTCCAGGCATCTTATGAACTGGCTTAAAGCCACGATACGACCTGCCAGGCGCTGGACGTCATTGACACACGTCGGCTTAGCCAATGAAGTGAGCCTTAATCTTCTCCGGGTTAGCTTCAATGCCCCTCTCTGAGACCATAAAACCCAAGAGTTTGCCTGCGGGCACACCAAAAACACACTTGGCCGGGTTAAGCATCATCTTATAGACCCGGAGATTGTCAAAAGTCTCCCTTAAATCATCCAAGAGTGTCTCCTTTTTTCTGGATTTGACCATAGTATCATCCACATAAGCGTACACATTACGCCCAATTTGACTGTGAAAGCAATTTTGAACACAACATTGATTAGTCGCCTGGGCACTCTTAAGCCCAAAAGGCATAGAGATATAGCAGAAGGCTCCAAAAGGGGTGATAAAAGACGTCTTCTCTTGGTCTTTAACTGCCATCTTGATCTAATGATAACCAGAATAAGCATCCAGGAAACATAAACTCTCACAACCCGTCGTGGCATCAATAATCTGGTCAATATGGGGGAGAGCAAACGGATCAGCTAGACAAGCTTTGTTAAGATCTGTGTAGTCAACACACATATGCCAAGTGTCATTCTTCTTAAGCACCAGCGCCGGGTTAGCCAACCAATCCGGATGAAAGACCTCTACGATAAACCCGGCTGCCAAGAACTGGGCCACCTCTTCTCCAATGGCCTTACGTCGTTCTTCATTGAAACGACGAAGAAACTGCTTGACCGGCTTAAATTTAGGATCCACATTAAGAGTGTGCTCACCGAATTCTCTCGGTACACCTGGCATGTTAGAAGGTTTCCATGCAAAGATGTCCTGATTCTCACGGATGAACTCGATGAGCGACTTTCCTATTTAGGATCCATATTAGCCCCCACTGTGAACTGCTGAGATGAGTCGCCAGGGAGAAACTCAACCTGCTTTGTATCATCAGCGGACTTGAACTTCAACAAAGGGTCTTGTTCAGTGGTGGGCTTCTTCAAAGGGGTCATATTAGCCGGGTCAACACTATCCTTATAAAATTTAAGCTCCTGAGTAGCACATGCTGATTCAGCATAGGCAGGGTCTCCTTCTTCACATTCCAAAGCAATCTTTCGATCGCCATGGACCATAATAGTACCCTTGCATCCTGGTATCTTAAGTTTTAAATAAACATAACAAGGTCGTGCCATAAATTTGGCGTAAGCTGGCCGTCCGAACAAGGGATGATAAGGGCTCTTGATTTTGACCACTTCAAACCATAACGTCTCTGCTCTGTAGTCATAGTCGTTGCCAGCAGCCACTTCCAGGGAAATCTTACCAACTGGATATGCCGACTTACCAGGTACCACACCATGAAAAACTGTAGAAGACGGCTTAAGCTCCTTATCAGTTAAATCCATCGCGCGAAAGGTATAATAGTAAAGGATATTGATACGGTTGCCACCATCCATGAGCACTTTAGTGAATTTATAACCCCCAACCTGAGGGGTTGCCTGTGAGTCGGATCGTGACCCGCCAGGCGGGCCATTATTGTTGCCATGATTTTGATGAAGTTGGAATTTCTTTACTCTCGCATGATGAAAAAGTCCTTCCAAGCATGAGCCGACGGTTTATTGGGCAAACTGTGTTTTGAGCAAGGCTCATTCATCATCGCCTCAATATTAATGGTCTTCCCTCCAAAAGCCTACTTACCATTACCATTACCATTACGTCACTGGTTTTTATATCCAGTGTTGGTGTTAGCTACAAGATCTAACCCGTCATCGGGTTGTCTGCACTTACCACCGTTACCCTGGTTGTTACCATTACTAGTTGACTCATTGTGCCAAATGGCGCAGAGACCTGCTAAAGACATCTTGTCGATGAAAATAGTTACATGCTGCAAGAACCTTCAACTAAATCATGCTATTTTTTAAACATGTTTATTACGTTGTTAAATAATAGTCTAGGAAAAGGGGAACTTTGCATAATATGAATATGTTCAGTTTGAAAATATGGGCACTATGATGAGAGAGTAAAGTTGGCATGGTTGTATTTTTTAGAAAATTTGAAAACATGGTTATCATGATGAGAAACATGGCCATGCATATTTTTCCTGCAAAAAAGGGAAAAGGATAAGAAACCTAAGGAAAAAAGCATGGTTTAGTTGATTTTGTTACGCCAAATGGCACAGAGACCTACTGATTCCATGTTAGTGATGAAAAGAAATCCATGGTTCAGTTGATTTTGTTACGGGCAAGCACATATGACAACAAATTTAATCTCTCTTAGTTGCAAACTTCACAAAAATCATAGAGTGCTCACTAAATTAGCAGAGGCACGCTAAAGCCATGTCCGCGATAAAAAAACAATTGCATGGTTTAATACCCTTTAATAGGAAACACGGTGGATTGTTATGTACAATGAGATGAATGTACACATTTTAACTTGATAGTATAGAGTCTCATTTAAAAAAATATGTCTGGCAAGCACGTCCCCATAAATGGTGTGTTGCTGTGTATAATGAGATGATATATACACATTCTTATTTGGTTGTATAAAGTCTCAGATGGCACAGAGACCCGTTGAATCCATGTGGACATTGAAAAGAAAATCCATAGTCTGTTGGTTTAGTTGTGGGCAAGCACATATGGCAACAATTTTAATCTCCTTCAAGAAAAAAATGGTGGCTTCTATCTACAATGAGACGTATATGCACATTTTAATTTGGTAGCACAGAGTTGCATCCGAAACAAAATCCATGATTTAGTTGGCTTATTAGTTGTGGGCACGCATATATTGAGCAAATTTAATTTCCTTTAATAGAAGAAAAAATGGTGGCTTGTCGTCTACCTGAGTTGTATCTACACCTTTTAATTTGGTAGCCCAGAGCCCCATTCAAAATTATGCCACCTTGAAAATAAGTGTATTTTTTAGTAATCTCGTGTTTGAGCTAATACGGACACTAAGAATTTAGATCCTTATGCGTGAAAAAAAGTATACTTTGGTGTGTGTTCACAAAAGTGTTTAAAAAACACATATTCTGGTCCTAAAAATATACATATACCTAACAGCATGTGTAGACCAGTTAAGAGGCCTTTAATTTTTTTTAAGTAGTGTTTCTATAAACTTTTTACTGTGCCTACATGCAAAAAACATAGGAAGTTGCTGAAATGTTTAGAGGATTGCCGTCTTGGTTCCTAATGAATGCTAATTGTAGAACGTAATAAACCCTAGAACTCTTCTATTATCAATTAGTCATTTATAATATATCATAAGGACTCTTCAGATTATAAGAGAAAAGGCATATAGGTCATAATGCATAGGCATTCCAAAAAAAGGCACAAAAATTGAGCTAGAAGGTATGTATAAATTCATGTGAAACTGAGACATAGGCAAGCATACATAGGAATTTTGCAGGATCATTCCTACGATCTGGAGGGCCATTATAGCCAGATTTACCTAACGTCTCTAAGAAAATCTTTTGAAACTCGGACCATCCAGATATATCAACATGGAAAAGCCTACTGAAAGAAACTTTTGCAGGTGAAGATGCCTGATTATACTTCCTATGGGCTTGTTTTGAAAAGAATTTTTCCTGGCATGCCAAGAAAAGATCGTGCAAGCTACTATACATGAGTCCAAGAAACTATCCACTGCAGACATACAGTTACAGTTAAAACTTCAAGCAGATTTTGTACGTATAATTTTTTATCAAAGAAAATAAGCATAACATTAGCACCATTGGTGCCTTCCATGCTGGACAAAATAACATGCAAATCAAAATCTGTATAAATTTACTCATGATCATGGCCAGCACTAATTAGCATGGCCCTATGGGCCACCGTTGCAAAATCTAAGTACGATCCATGAGAAGATGCGTGCAAATTTAACTACTTGGCATAAAATAGCATAAGTCATCATCTAACAACAGTAGACTAAAGAGGCAAACAATCAAAGAATAGATTATGTGTGCAGATTTGATGATATATAAGCATATTCGATTATTCCATTCGATGTGATGATATCAAGCGCACATTGAACCGTCCCTTTCTTTTCTCAAAGCAAATAACACTGGGATAATGTTTAGTAACAATGCACACAACGATCAGTCCAGAGAATATAAAAAAACTCGACTCAAAGAGCATTGTATTGGGTTCTTTAACCTGCCCTACAAAACCTGCACTATATTTCTTAGACAGATGGGTTGAAAGAAGAAGGCAAGTAACCTGAGAAAAATAAGAAGGTGACATAATTGCTAGTGAGGCCTAAGGGTTATATAATTGCTAGTCAGGATTCAACAGCAACAAATGTGAAAAGTTCTTTTTTCTATCTCGAGGTTTCAAGATCAATATTAATTTTCTACCCCAAGACATGCCAAAAACCCTACTACTCTTTTGCACATCTAAAATACTTTGCTGGACCAAAACATTGTGCAAACTATATCTCCACTTCAATGGGTGCTCCTCTTCTACATGCGAGCACAAGAAGGCGACCTCGTGGTCCTCATAGCAGTAGGGGTAGGCGAACTCGGGTTTGGCCGCCTTCTTGCCATCCATGTCCAGCTCCTCCATTTCTAACTTTCTAGCAAGAATAAGATGTGTAGATGAAGAAACCATCACATGAAACTACTCAATACAACTTAAATGAATTCACTAACTTGAAGTAACAAGGAAGAAAGAAGAAAGGATTCATAAAATGCAGATTCTCTCTTCTTTGAACATATTACATGACTGGACATCGTCTTGTAGGAAAGGAAAAAAGCAAAGAAGGATAAAATAAGAAAAAAGCCATGAACAGAGCATCGAGGAATCAGTATAACAATTTCGAAATACAATAATTTCAATATCTTGCAAAATCACAACAAAAAATGAAGTAGTTATGAACAATTAGAAATACATTCTACTGAAGGTTGAGTACAATTTGTCTTTTGGATTGAGCAAATGTATAGCTGCAGAAATTTTGCAAAATCAACACATAGCAAGAACCTAAGGCTCTCTAGACTCTTTTTCTTGCTAAATATGCAGGCTTTCCACGGAAAATTTTACAATATATTTGTTCTATGAACAAATGCTTCCTTTCATTCCTTTTTTCGAAGCAGGTAGCATGCCATCAGCAGCCTAGCACCGAATAGCCAGCGCCCAGTCACAACAATCATGCACGCACCAACAAGCCAGCAAAAAACACAACAGGTGCCCGGACACACACACACACACACACATAACTAAGCCACTAAGCAAACACATAAGAAGAACTCGTAGCTAGCAAGCGAGCGCTACGGCCACCAGTTAACATGACGGCCATAGAAATATAACCAAGGTCGCTGATTCCCCAACAACATAGCATTCACAATGCAATACGGCACAACCAGGCGAGCTTTCACACAATTACCAAATTACGTAGTTCTGGACTTCTAGTAAAGAATGGTCCTAAGAATTGAACAGATGGATTTAAAAAATATACTTCCGCCTATAAGCAAAATCATGTTAGAAGTGCCTGCATATATTTCATCTGGTATAACAATACATTACTTACACTTAGAATTAAAATCCTAGCTTTAGATCGTGAAGCTAACCAACCAGAACAGTATGTGTGATGCTACCACCAAGCTAGCCACAACAATCATGCACGCAGCAGCAAGCCAACAAAAAAAATACAATTTGTGCCTGGACACACACATGACTAAGCCAGCAAGCACACACACAACAAGAACTCGTAGCAATCAAGCACGGAGGCTAGGAGAATAGTTGGGACCTGAGCGGAACTATCTTGCTAGAGACGGGATGCCCAGGAGGAAGCGCCTGGAGGCGGCAGCGGCGAATCCAGGCAGCAGCTGCGCAAACACGAGACATGCATTTCATCAGTTTGCAATGGAAGCATCCATCATATTCATACATACCTGTGTTTCTTTATAAGCACTCCACTTCTCCGCCTCACACCGTTGACCTCCACCTCAATAACCTGGTTAATCAACAACACATGATCCATGGGGTGATGATAAACCTTGTATATATCAAAAAATTGATGGGAGGTAGTGTGGACTATTAGATATCTGACCTCTGACGGGCCAATGAGCCAATGGAAGAAGGGGATGGTGAGGGTGGCGTTGAACACCTAGGCCCAACGTCGGAAGGGAGCATCTAGAGGAGCACCTCACGGACGGCCTCCTACTGCTGCGCGTGCAAGCACCTCGCATCCCGCCTTCTCCTCATCCTCGCTGGCCAACTCTTCTTCCTTCCGGTGAACTTCTGCATCTTGCGCGCGAACATCCCATGAACACGTGCTCCAACGGCTCGTCCCTGTAGTCTGTCTTCTCCACCATTCGCCGAGGCCTAATTTATCCTAGCAAAAGAAATCGCATCATGAGCAAAAGAACAAACTCGCAACTAACATTTCAAATCGAGATTTATCCATTATCAATCCCAAAATATATAAATAAAGGGGCTTCTAATTGACCACCTGAGTATTTCGAGCTGTGCCAGAATCCATGGGTAGAGCACCAGCTGCAAGTGTCGTCGACCAGCCGCTAAGTCCAGAACCACACACTTTTGCATCACCTTTTAATACACCATTTTCATAATTTCCCTTCAAGAACTCCCAATGCCTTCAAGGATAAAAGGAGTCATCATGTAAACATGTAGTAGATACTACATTAAACCCAGCAAAAAAATCAAAGAAATTTATTAAGTGAATCGCCATGCACAAGCTCTGAATATAGGATATGCAAACCCACAAGCTGGCTCGAGCAGGAATATAAAAACCTGAGAGGGTGAGGCATGTCGAAAAAATGCTCATCAAGAATCATATTGGCATGGTGCAGATTTGGTTTTCTACAAAAAGCCATGACCGCAGTAGAGTCCTGCAGATTACCAAGAAGCCAATGATGCTCTTTGTAGCCTCCCACTTTGAAGCATCATCCACATGCCTCTATACTACAGAATAGAACAAGAAAGAGGATGGAAGAAGAGCTAACCTCAACCACACAACGGAGCACAAAGTGACCCAATGCCGTAGACAAAAGGAAACCACCGGCCAACATTAGCGTCGCTGCTCCCGATGCAGAGCTGAAGCTTGTCGCCGCCGCCCTTCAGGGTGGGACGAACACGATGTACGGACGACCCGACGTCCTCCTGACCGCAAGGCCTCGTCCTTGGACCCCACCAACGCCATGAACCACACCGCACACCGCTGGCTGCACGAACCAAAATCGAATCAAATCAATGCCTTCGAGGTCGCATCAAGCAGGCGAGCGGACTAACCTCACGAGATCTGCCAGGTCAGGGCGCAGCCTCCGGTGCAACGCGCCCGAACCCCAGCTTTGTCGCAGCTTCCGATCCAAGAGTCGATCGAGCAGCGGCCAACCTCCAGGTCGCGCCCGTCCTCGCCGGTGCAAGCCGACACCGGTCATTCTCTCTCCCTTCCTCTCATCTTCCTCTCTCTATCGTAGGGTTCACGCAGGAGGAGGGGACTGGAGTGTGCACTTGCCCCCGGAGTCATAGACGGAGAAGCCATCCACACCTTGGAACCGAACCCCCAGACATGGTCCTGGGGTTCACAACTCGAATGCCGCCACCAGAGCATCTCTGCCACCGCTGCTCCTCTCGCGGTCCTACCGATGTAGAGATCAGGAATGAGGAGGAAGCTAGAAGAGAGAGAGAGAGAGAGAGAGAGAGGAGGAAACGAGTGGGTGGCTAGAGGAACAAGCTCGGCGGGGAAGGGTGGGGTGCGGGAGGAGTGGAGGAGGGAGGTGTGCCAGGCACGGCGGCTGCGGGGATTGGGAGAAAGGGGCTGGTGTTTGACTGACATGGCATGGGAAGGGCATGGGACGCACGTCACGCCACGCGGCGCGGGACGACTTTTATCTCCCGCTGGATGACCCGGTCAATAGGCACGCGGAAGAAAACAACCCCAGCTACCGTTGTGTGGGACCATCAGCCAACAAGGCCCACCCGTCATAGTTCGCGGGGCGGGTTTGTACGTGTCAGTCCATCCTCTATCTCCCTCTAGCCAATTGCAGATGAGCTCGCCCACTCCACACGACGCGGAGGGAGCGGCACGCGCGACGCGCTGCGTGTGGAGAGGCGCGCGTACACCCAAAAAAATTTGACCCAGCCAATCGGATCTAACCCGAGCCCACACGCCATACACTGTCCAGATTTCACCACGCGGTCAAAACGACAGGAGTCCATTCCCAGCGAGATCCAACGGACGGCAGGAAAAAAAGACTCGGTCAACCCTCATCGAACGGCCAGCGAAGGAATTGATCGAGGGAGCATTCTGGGAACGAGTTGGCTAGCTTCTGTTTTGTTTTAAATGCCCTGTCATGTTCTGCTGCTAACCCTTACCATTACCACTCTTCATTCCCTTGTTGGATTTTTCATCATTAGACCTAGGATCTTTTGTGGTATCAGAGTCGGCATACTTGATGAGAGCCGCCATGAGCTCTCCCATGTCATTACAGTGATGCTTAACCCGCTCTAGCTTCTGCTTAAGGGGGTAAAATGACAATTCTTCTCCAACACCAGAACAGTTGAACCTGCCGCGATTCTATCGGATGAACTGATCATAGCTGAAACCCGGCAGACTCAATGGAGGGCCGACTCATCCTCCTGTTGTACACAGTTATCCAAATCAATAATCGTCAGAGGCTGCTTACATGTTCACTTAAAGTTCTAAATGAAGCGCGCTTTCAACTCAGCCCATGAATTGATGGAATTGGCGGGTAAGCCTTTCAACGAGGTTCAAGTCGGTTCATCCAACATCATGATGAAGTACTTGGCACATACAACATCATTAACATCTAGCATCTCCATAGCCAACTCATAGCTCTCAATCCAAGCCTCGGGTGGAAGATCAGCTGTATAATTAGGCACCTTACATGGGCCCTTAAAATCTTTGGGCAAACATTCATTGCGTAGAGCTGGTACTAGACATGGCACACCAACTGTCGTGGAAATCATCCCAGCCTCAACAGATGCCGAAGGGTTTACTGGAAACTGCTGATGAGCCCCCAATTGAGCTGCCAATTCCGGCTCGTGACGGGTTCTAGCCTGATCCACAAAGGCATGAGCATTGTTCATCATATTATCATCATGGGGCGGGTTATGTATATGGGGCGAGTCATCATTATGAGGTAGGTTACAACGTTGTTAACTGCTGGAAACCGCCGGCGACTCAACACGCCAGCTATAGCTTCGACTTAGGCGGGGAGTTTCGTGAACATGCTCACGGACGTACGGATAAGCTGCCTGTTGCGCCACAGCCGTCTGAAGAAGCTCCATCGCGTTCTGGGCCTCTATCACCGCCGGAGACTCGCCTTCGATCGGGATAGCCGCCAGTTGTGTAGCCGCTACTATCATGTTATCTACAGGGTTAGAAGCCAAATGGTGTTGGAACCCGTTGAGGGAGGTTCAGATCCCTACGAGGCGGGTCTGGCAAACGAGGCTGGGCTGCCGCTCTAGTTCCTGGTGCCTCAGCAGCTCGGCTTACACCGGGCGGGTTACTCGTTCCTGCCCCGGGTGTGTTAAAAAGATTTGTCCCCTCAAACTACAAAGGTAGGTGGCTCTAGTGCCTTCTTCGAAGAACATCATTGGACGCATTCTGATCTAGACTTAGGCGGGAAGCTTCTGCCCTTATCCGCTATGACTCGGCATCCATCGAAGCTCGCTCCGTTGCCATCCTGGTGTTATCTACATTAAGATCCTCTCGGGGTTTGGCCACCTCATCTTGCACCTTTCCAACTTCTGCATTATGTCGTGCTTCATTCGCTTGGATCACCTTCGTGGCTAACAGAACCGTTAGGGTGCCCAGGAGCTTAGATAAAACCTGAGTCAGCGGCCGAACTGAGCCGCTCGACCCGACTGTCGCAACAGCAGTTGAACCGGATATCATGGTAGCAGATGTTGATGAGTTTACCATTTGTTTCGTACCAGCCATAAAAATAGTAGCCCTGCTCGGCGTCTCATAAGGGTCCGGAATACTGTCACCATCGGAATAGCCCCCAAGCCCGCCATCCTGAAGTTGATAGATTGATTCAGTTTCTCCGGCCAAGGACTCATCACCTGAATAGGTGGACGTCTCTCCACCAGATGCAGAACCTTCCTCAAGATCCGCCCCATGAACAAAGCCAACGAAAACATGCTTCCGGTCGGCTCGAACCCTGGCAGGTCACGCGCGCTGAGCTGTCTTGACAATGTCGGTGCAGGTGTTCGGCTCACGCTCTAACTCGCCGATTTTGACGATGAAGACGTGAATTCCGCCAAAGGGGAACCGGTACCCGTACTTGATTGAGTCGGCCTCAGGGCCCCAGCCAGCATCATCGATGTAGATCTTGCGGCGGATACTCTTAGTCATCCAACCCATGACATATCGTTCAATCCCTTATAATTTGCCTTCAAGAACTCGAAACCCCCGTGCACTTGCCCCACGGGGGGCCCCACCGTTGTGGATTTAACATGGCAGATGCCCTTGTGAAAGGACTTAGATGTGGAGCCATCGCAATGTAGGTTATCTCGAAGGGGTTGAACGGGACAAAGGATGCAAGGTTTACCCAGGTTCGGCCCCTCACAACAAGGTAAAAGCCTACGTCCTGCTTCTAGTTGTATTACTTGAGTATCGATTACAAGGGAGCGATCACGCTTGACCTAGCTATCGATCAGTTTTTCTCTTGAGTTAACTCGCCGTCATGTCTCACCTTTATATACATAGGTCGAGGCTCCAGGGCTTACAAGAGTCCGAGCTGGATCACACAACGTGACTAGCTCGGTTTCTAAGTCACCTTGCCTTTCCAAGCAAGTCATCGTCGGGCAGCTCACATTTCTGGGTCTTGGGCCTCCACCAGGCCCACCTCTTAAGCCGCCGCCTGTGTTCATGCTTTGTCTTCTTAGACCCTCTTGGGCCTTCTTCATATTAAGTCACCAACAGTATAACTCGGCCCCTCCTGGGCGGCTCATACCTCGGGGTCATATCCCCAACATCCATCTTCCTCCAATGACAATTAAACCAAAGCAATGGAGACCAAAGCTCTGATACCAATTGAAAGGATCGAGAAGAGGGGTCTAGATGGGGGTGATTAGACCGTCAACAAGTATAAGTGGCAGTTTTTAAGTTCTTCTAGCTGAGGTGCAGTTTTAGCACAAGTTTAAACATTCACAATACATTTCAAGCAAGCATGACAAGAGTATATGCAGCGGAAAGAGTAAAGCATGCTAATTGCAAGAAAGTAAAGGTATGGGTTTGGAGTGTGCAAACGCAATGAAGAAATGGAGATTTTTGGTGTGGTTCCAATAGGTGGTTCTATCGTACATCCATGTTGATGGAGACTTCAACCCACGAAGGGTAACAGTTGCGTGAGTCCACGGAGGGCTCCACCCATGAAGGGTCCATAGAGAAGCAAACTTGTCTATCCCACCATGGCCGTCGCCCACGAAGGACTTCCATCACTCAAGTATATCTTCACGAAGTAGGCGATCTCCTTGCCCTTTCAAACTTCTTGGTTCAACTCCACAATCTTGTCGTAGGCTCCCAAGCGACACCTAGACAATCTAGGAGACACCACTCTCCAAAAGGTAATAGATGGTGCGTTGATGATGAACTTCTTGCTCTTGTGCTTCAAATGATAGTCTCCCCAACACTCAACTCTCTCATACAGATTTGGATATGGTGGAGAGAAGATTTGAGTGGAAAGCAACTTGGAGAAGGCTAGAAATTGAGATTCTTGTGGTAGGATTGGTATATCTTGATCTCAACACATGAGTAGGTGGTTCTCTCTCAGAAAATGTATGCTGGAAGTGTAGGCACGTTCTGATGGCTCTCTCTAATATGGAGAAGGGGGTGGAGGGGTATATATAGCCTCCACACAAAATCCAACCATTACACACATTTGACCCAACTCGGTAAGACTAAATAGAAGAACTCGGTGAGACCGATTTAGTTCAAAATGTGAACATTCGGGATCTCGGTGGGATCGACTGGAACAACTCAGTGGGACCGATGTGCCAGGGATTAGGGATTTGGTGGCACCAATTGCATCAACCTGGTGAGACTGAAGTGAAGCAATAAGGAAACAGAGTGAATGTCAAGCCAACTCGGTGAGAGCGAAATAAATGCAACAAGTCACAGAGCACTGGCAAGGCCATCTCAGTGAGGCCGAGATCCGTATCGATGTGACCGAACTATTAGGGTTTCTGGTAGTGGCTATGTCATATGAACTCGGTGGAGCCGGATAGAAAGAATTGGTGGGGCCGAGTTGGAGTTTGGGATTTTGACATATTTGGGATGAGAAAGTGGTTGAGGGCTTTGGAGCAATATCACTAAGCACTTGAGCAAGTAGACCATTAAGCAACACCTCATCCCCTTTTAATAGTATTGGCTTTCCTATGGACTCAATGTGATCTTGGATCACTAAAAATAAAATGAAGAGTCTTAAGCTTTTGCCAATATGTGTCCTTAGCATTTTGAGGGGGCCACATCTCTAGTCCTTTCCACGCCATTGATGAGCTTGTCTTAAATGCACTAGATAAAAGCATTTGTCCAAAAAGAGAGATGTTGACATTAATTACCAAATCACCAAGGGAGCACTTGTGCTTTCACCGAGGTAATTTTCTCCAACTGCTAGAGCACCTTACGGTCCTTTCGGGCCACAATTTTGAGGTCGGCATGAGCAAGCTGGAGCTTCTTGAGTTCCTCCTTCATTCGCTGCCTCTCCGCCTGAAGGTTTTCGTGTGCTTCAAACACACCCTTCAGGGTCTCCTTGACCTCAACAATCCGCGCCTGGTCCTTGTCTCCGGCCGCATTTTCGGTGGCTCGGGCCTTCTCCACATCTGCGGCCACATCCTCGTGCTGCTTGACCTCCTGTCGAGCTGTTTTAGCTCGGCCTTGAGCTTCTCAAGCTCAGCTAGTGCTGATGTCATTAAAACAGTTCGGCTTTAGTTTTTTCCAATAAGACTTATCATCACTCTTTTTGTGCAAAGTATAAATGCAAACTTAACTTGCTTACCTCGAGATTGCTCGAATATGTGTTTCACCAGGTCGAGGTCCTTCTGGGACCTCTCGAGCTTCCTGTTCATCTCCGCAATCTCATCGAAGATGGAGTCCGGAGTCGACGTCGAAACCTGGCAGCAAAAATCCTTATTACAAAGGCAACAGTTGAAGTGCCAGGGCGACTTCATTCAAGCTGCACCCTGGGGGCTCTATGACAGGCTCCTATCAAATTTCACAACCCCAATGCCAGTTTCTTGAAACCAACATTGGGCTTGGGGGCTACTCACCCACTAAGTCGTGTAGAAGGCTATGGAATTATGTCCTCAGACAAATTAAATTCGGGTTAAGGCTAGAAGCATACCTCAAAGCCCGTTATAAGGTTCTTAAAAACCTCATGCAGGCTGGCCCCCATGGACCAGAATCCCTGTAACACCGCGCATTTCTACTTATTGAGCTTGCATTGGTTTTTCCCTTGAAGAGGAAAGGGTGATGTAGCAAAGTAGAGATAAATATTTCCCTCAGTTAGAGAACCAAGGTATCAGGCCAATAGGAGGTACAAGCAAGTCTCCAGTCTATGCACCCGCACAAACAATCAAACACTTGCAACCGACGCAATAAAGGGGTTATCAATCCCTTCAAAGTCAATTGCAATGGTTAGATCTGATAGAGATAGGTATAAAAGATTACTAAAATGTAAAAGTAAATAAAAGTAAATAAATTGCAGCAAGGTATTTTTGGGTTTTTTAGTTTCTAGATCTGAAAATATATGATGGAAAATAGACCCGGGGGCCATAGATTTCACTAGAGGCTTCTCTCTTGAAGGCAAATAATACTATGGGTGAACAAATTACTGTCGAGCAATTGATAGAAAAGTGCAAAGTTACGACGATATCCAAGGCAATGATTATGCATATAGACATCACGTCCGTGTCAAGTAGACCGAAACGATTCTGCATCTACTACTATTACTCCACACATCGACCGCTATCTAGCATGCATCTAGAGTATTAAGTTCATAAAGAATGGAGTAACACCTTAAGTAAGATGACATGATGTAGAGGGATAAACTCAAGCAATATGACGAAAACCCCATATTTTTATCCTTGATGGCAACAATACAATACGTGCCTCGCTACCCCTACTATGTCACTACGTGAGGACACCGCAAGATTGAACCCAAAACTAAGCACCTCTCCCATTGCAAGTAATACCAATCTAGTTGGCCAAACCAAACCGATAATTCAAAGAGAAATACAAAGATATCAAATCATGCATATAAGAATTCAAAGGAGATTCAAATAATATTCATAGATAATATCATCATAAATCCACAATTCTTTGGATCTCGACAAACACACCGCAAAAGAATATTACATCGGATAGAACTCCGAGAACATCGAGGAGAACATGGTATTGAAGATCATAGAGAGAGAAGAAACCATCTATCTACTAGCTATGGACCCGTAGGTCTGATGTAAACTACTCACGCTTCATCGGAAAGGCAATAGGGTTGATGTAGATGCCCTCCATGATCGAACCCCCCTCCGGCAGATCGCCAGAAAAGGCCCCAAGATAGGATCTCATGGGAACAGAAGGTTGCGGCGGCGGAAAAGTATTTTCGTGGATGGTTTTGAGGGTTTGGGAATATTTGAGGATTTATAGAGCTGAGAGGGAGGTCGGTGGATTCCCGGGGGCCCCACAAGCCAGGGGCGCACCCCGATGGCTTGTCGTCGCCTCGTGGGTCTTCTGACTTCATCTCCAAGTCTCGTAGCTGTCTTCTGGTCCAAGAAAAATCATTGTAAAGTTTTATTCCGTTTGGACTCCGTTTGATATTCGTTTTCTACAAAACTCAAAAACAAGGAAAAAAAGAAACTGGCACTAGGGTGTGGGTTAAGAAGTTAGTCCCAAAAATAATATAAATAGCATATTAATGCATATCAAACATCCAAAACAGATAATATAATAGCATGGAATAATCAAAAATTATAGATACGTTGGAGACATATCAAGCATCCCCAAGCATAATTCCTGCTTGTCCTCGAGTAGGTAAATGATAAAAATAGAATTTTTGATGTGGAATTCTACCTAACATATGTATCCATGTAATTTTCTTTATTGTGGCATGAATGTTCTGATCCGTAAGATTCAAAACAAAAGTTTAATATTGACATAAAAACGATAATACTTCAAGCATACTAGTAAAGCAATTATGTATTCTCAAAACAACATGGTGAAAGAAAGCTATCCCTACAAAATCATATAGTCTGGCTATGCTCCATCTTCATCACACGAAGTATTAAATCATGCACAACCCCGATGACAAGGCTAGCAATTGTTTCATACTTTTGATGTTCTCAAACTTTTTCAACTTTCACGCAATACATGAGCATGAGCCATGGATATAACACTATAGGTGGAATAGAATATGGTGGTTGTGGACAAGACAAAAAGAAGGAGATAGTCTCACGTCAACTAGGCGTATCAACGGGCTATGGAGATGCCCATCAATAGATATCAATGTGAGTGAGTAAGGATTGCCATGCAACTAATGCACTAGAGCTATAAGTGTATGAAAACTCAAAAAGAAACTAAGTGGGTGTGCATCCAACTCGCTTGCTCACGAAGACCTAGGGCAATTTGAGGAAACCCATCATTGGAATGTACAAGCCAAGTTCTATGATGAAAATTTCCCACTAGTATATGAAAGTGACAAAATAGGAGACTCTCTATCTGGAAGATCATGGTGCTACTTTGAAGCACAAATGTGGAAAAAGGATAGTAGCATTGCCCCTTCTCTTTTTTTCATTTTTATTTACTTTGGGCTCTTTGGCCTCTCTTTTTTTCTTTTTTTTCATCCGGAGTCTCATCCCGACTTGTGGGGAGAATCATAGTCTCCATCATCCTTTCCTCACATGGGACAATGCTCTAGTAATGTTTATCATCAACTTCATTGACTTACAACTCGATACTAGAACAAATATATGAATCTATATGAATGCCTCCGGCAATGTACCGGGATGTGCAATGACTCAAGAGTGACATGTATAAAAAGTATGAATAGTGGCTTTGCCACAAATACGATGTCAACTACATGATCATGCAGAGAAATATGACAATGATGAAGTGTGTCATAATAAATAGAATGGTGGAAGTTGAATGGCAATATATCATGGAATGGCTATGGAAATGCCATAATAGGTAGGTATGGTGGCTGTTTTGAGGAAGGTATATGGTGGGTGTAATGCACCGGCCAAAGTTGTGCGGTACTAGAGAGGCTAGCAATGGTGGAAGGGTGAGAGTGCGTATAATTCATGGACTCAACATTAGTCATAAAGAACTCACACATTTATTGAAGAAAATTATTAGCCATTGAAACAAAGTACTACACATATGCTCCAATGGGGATAGATTGGTAGGCAAATACCATCGTTCGTCCCTGACATCAACTCATAAGGTAGACAATAAATAAGCATGCTCCGACTTCATCACATAATGGTTCACCATACATGCATGCTACGGAATCACAAACTTTAACACAAGTATTTCTACCAATCCACAATTACTCACTAGCATGACTCTAATGTCACCATCCTTATATCTCAAAATAATCATAAGGAATCAAACTTCTCATAGTATTTAATGCACTTAATATGAAAGTTTTTATTATATCCCTCTTGGATGCCCATCATATTAGTACTAAATTAATAACCAAAGCAAATTAATATTCTGTTTAGAGAGCCTCTCAAAATAATATATGTGAAGCAAGAGAGTTCAACAATTTCTATAAAATAAAACCACCGCCATGCTCTAAAAGGATATAAGTGGAGCACTAGAGCATATTGCCTAGCTCAAAAGATATAAGTGAAGCACATAGAGTATTCTAATAAATTCACGATTCATGTGTGTCCCTCTCAAAAGGTGTGTACAGCAAGGATGATTATGGCAAAATAAAAAGCAAACAATCATAGCACACAAGACGCTCTAAGAAAAACACGTATCATGTGGTGAATAAAAATATAGCCTCAAGTAAATTTACCAATGGATTGAAGACAAAAGAGGGGATGCCTTCCGGGGCATCCCCAAACTTAGGCTCTTGGTTGTCCTTTAATATTACCTTGGGGTTCCTTGGGCATCCCCAAGCTTAGGCTCTTGCCACTCCTTATTCCATAGTCCATCATATCTTTACCCAAAACATGAAAACTTCACAACACAAAACTCAACAAAAAATTCATGATATCCGTTAGTATAAGAAAATAAAATTACCACTCTTGGTACTATTGTGAACTCACTATTTATTTGTATTGGTGTAATATATAATGTATTCCAACTTCTCCATGGTTCATACCCCCTGATACTACCGATAACCCACAAGTATAGGGGATCGCAACAGCTTTCGAGGGTAGAGTATTCAACCCAAATTTATTGATTCGACACAAGGGGAGCCAAAGAATATTCTTGAGTATTAGCAGTTGAGTTGTCAATTCAACCACACCTTGATAACTTAGTATCTGCAACAAAGTGTTTGGTAGCAAAAGTGGTATGATAGTAATGGTAATAGTAGCACAATAAAGATAAATGTTTTGGGGGTTTTGTAGTAGTTGTAACAGTAGCAACAAAAAAGTAAATAAGCGAAGAACAATATATGAAAAGCTCGTAGGCAATGGATCAGTGATGGATAATTATGCCGGATGCGATTCCTCATGCAATAGTTATAACATAGGGTGATATAGAACTAGCTCCAGTTCATCAATGCAATGTAGGCATGTATTCCGTAAATAGTCATATGTGCTTATGGAAAAGAACTTGCATGACATCTTTTGTCCTACCCTCCCGTGGCAGTGGGGTCCTAGTGGAAACTAAGGGATATTAAGGCCTCCTTTTAATAGAGAACTGGACCAAAGCATTAACACATGGTGAATACATGAAATCTTCAAACTACGGTCATCACCGAGAAGTGTCCCGATTATTGTCACTTCGGGGTTGTCGGATCATAACACATAATAGGTGACTATAGACTTGCAAGATAGGATCAAGAACACACATATATTGATGAAAACATAATAGGTTCAGATCTGAAATCATGGCACTCGGGCCCTAGTGACAAGCATTAAGCATAGAAAAGTCATAGCAACATCAATCTCAGAACATAGTGGATACTAGGGATCAAACCCTAACAAAACTAACTTGATTACATGGTAAATCCCATCCAACCCATCACCGTCCAGCAAGCCTACGATGGAATTACTCACTCACGGCGGTGAACATCATGAAATTGGTGATGGAGGATGGTTGATGATGACGACGGCGGTGAATCCCCCTCTCCGGTGCCCCGAACGGACTCCAGATCAGCCCTCCTGAGAGACATTAGGGCTTGGCGGCGGCTCCGTATCGTAAAACGCGATGAAACTTTCTCTCTGATTTTTTTCTCCCCGAGATGGTATATATGGAGTTGGAGTTGAGGTCGGAGGAGATCCGGGGGGCCCACGAGATAGGGGGCACGCCCCCTATCTCGTGGACATGCTCTGGGCTCCCTGGCCTTGATTCTTTCGCCAAAAATTCTTATTAATTCTGAAAAGTCCCTCCATGGATTTGCAGGTCATTCCGAGAACTTTCCTTTTCTACACATAAAACAACATCATGGTAGTTCTGCTGAAAACAACATCAGTCCGGGTTAGTTTCATTCAAATCATGCAAGTTAGAGTCCAAAACAAGGGCAAAAGTGTTTGGAAAAGTAGATACGTTGGATAATAGACATACTATCGTCCTAGGGAATATCAAGAATAACAAAGTCCGTTAAGATAGTGTCATTTGGAACCACAATAGGCACATCCTCACAAATACCGACAGATATAGCAGTTGATTTATCAGCCATTTGCAAAGATATTTCAGTATGTGTCAACTTATTCAATTCAAGTCTACGATATAAAGAGAGAGGCATAACACTAACACCGGCTCCAAGATCACATAAGGCAGCTCTAACATAATTTCTTTTAATGGAGCATGGTATAGTTGGAACACCCGGATCTCCAAGTTTTTTTGGTATTCCACCCTTAAAAGTGTAATTAGAAAGCATGGTGGAAATTTCAGCTTCCGGTATCTTTCTTTTATTTGTGATGATATCCTTCATATATTTAGCATAAGGATTTACTTTAAGCATATCAGTTAAGCGCATACATAAGAAAATAGGTCTAATCATTTCAGCAAAGCGCTCAAAATCCTCATCATCCTTTGACTTGGATGGTTTAGGAGGAAAGGGCATGGGTTTCTGAACCCATGGTTCTCTTTCTTTACCGTGCTTCCTAGCAACAAAATCTATCTTATCATAACGTTGGTTTCTTGATTGTGGGTTATCAAGACCAACAGCAGGTTCAATCTCTACATCATTGTTATTACTAGGTTGAGCATCCACATGAACATCATTGTTAGCATTATCATCAGGTTCATGTTCATCTCCGGATTGTGTTTTAGCATCAGAGATAGAAGTATTATTGGGATTCTCAAGTGTTTCAACATTAGGTTCACTAGAAGTTTGCAAAGTCCTATCATTTTTCTTTTTCTTCTTCTTAGAAGAACTAGGAACATCTAGATTATTATTCTGAGAATCTTGTTCAATCCTTTTAGGGTGGCCTTCAGGATACAAAGGTTCCTGAGTCATTCTACCAGTTCTAGTAGCCACTGTAACGGCAAAGTCATTTTTATTATTCAACTCATCAAGCAAATCATTTTGAGCTTTGAGTACTTGCTCAGCTTGAGTAGCAACCATAGAAGCATATTTGCTAACGCGGTGAAGTTCATCTTTAACTCTGCTAGCCAGATTATCACCTACATGTCCTATCTCAAAAGCATTATTCTTTAACTCTCTACCAACATAAGCATTAAAACTTTCTTGTCTAGCCATAAAGTCATCAAATTCATCTAAGCATGGTCTATGAAATTTAGTAGAGGGTATTTCAACTTTATCGTATCTATAGAGAGAATTTACCTTCACTACCTATGTCGGGTTATCAAGACAATGTGGTTCTTCAGGCGGTATATTCAGACCATGTATTTCTTCAATAGGTGGTAAATTCTTAACATCTTCAGCTTTAATACCTGTTTATTTCATTGATTTCTTTGCCTCTTGCATATCTTCAGGACTAAGGAATAAAACACCTCTCTTCTTCGGAGTGGGTTTAGGAATAGGCTCAGGAGTTAGCTCAATTGGTTCAGGAATTACTTCAGGAACTGGCTCGGGAAGAGTCCAATTATTTTCATTAGTCAACATATTATTCAATAATATTTCAGCTTCGTTGACTATTCTTTCCCTGAAAACACAACCAGCACAACTATCCAAGTGGTCCTTGGAAGCATCGGTTAGTCCATTATAAAAGATATCAAGTATTTCATTTTTCTTAATATGGTGATCAGGCAAAGCATAAAGCAACCGGAGAAGCCTCGCCCAAGCTTGTGGGAGACTCTCTTCTTTGATTTGCACAAAATTATATATTTCCCGCAAGGCAGCTTGTTTCTTATGAGCAGGGAAATATTTAGCAGAGAAGTAATAAATCATATCCTGGGGACTACGCACACAACCAGGAGCAAGACAAATATACCAAGTCTTAGCATCACCCTTTAATGAGAACGGAAATATCTTAAGGATGTATAAATAGCGAGACTTCTCATCATGAGTAAACAGGGTGGCTATATCATTCAACTTGGTAAGATGTGCCACAACAGTTTCAGATTCAAGGCCATAGAAAGGATCAGATTCAACTAAAGTAATAATATCCGGATCAACAGAGAATTCATAATCCTTATCAGTAACACAGATAGGTGAAGTAGCAAAAGTAGGATCGGGTTTCATTCTAGCATTAAGAGACTGCTGCTTCCATTTAGCTAATAATTTCTTAAGAACATTTCTATCATTGCAAGAAAGAATAGCTTCAATAGCTTCTTTGTTCATAACATAACCCTTAGGAACAATAGGTAATACATAATCATTGGGGGAACGTTCATCATCACTATCATCAATAATAGGTTCTTCAACATTTTCATTCCCCATAACTCTAGCAAGTTGTTCATCAATAAATTCACCTAATGGCAAAGTAGTATCACGCACAGAAGTAGTTTCATCATGCATAGCAGAAGTGGCATCATCAATAACATGTGGCATATCAGAATTCATAGCAGTAGCAGGTTTAGGTGTCGCAAGCCTATCAATAACGGAAGGAGAATCTAGTGCAGAGCTAGATGGCAGTTCCTTACCTCCCCTCGTAGTTGAGGGCAAAATCTTGGTCTTAGCGTCTTTCAAGTTCTTCATAGTGATCAACAGATATAAATCCTAAGTGACTCAGAGAATAGAGCTATGCTCCCCGGCAACAGCGCCATAAATTAGTCTTGATAACCCACAAGTATAGGGGATCGCAACAGCTTTCGAGGGTAGAGTATTCAACCCAAATTTATTGATTCGATACAAGGGGAGCCAAAGAATATTCTTGAGTATTAGCAGTTGAGTTGTCAATTCAACCACACCTGGATAACTTAGTATCTGTAGCAAAGTGTTTGGTAGCAAAAGTGGTATGATATTAATGGTAACAGTAGCAACAATAAAGATAAATGTATTCCGTAAATAGTCATACGTGCTTATGGAAAAGAACTTGCATGGCATCTTTTGTCCTACCCTCCCGTGGCAGCGGGGTCCTAGCAGAAACTAATGGATGTTAAGGCCTCCTTTTAATAGAGAACCGGAACAAAGCATTAACACATAGTAAATACATGAAATCCTCAAACTACGGTCATCACCGAGAAGTATCCCGATTATTGTTACTTCGGGGCTGTCGGATCATAACACATAATAGGTGACTATAGACTTGCAAGATAGGATCAAGAACACACACATATTCATGAAAACATAATAGGTTCAGATCTGAAATCATGGCCCTCGGGCCCTAATGACAACCATTAAGCATAGCAAAGTCATAGCAACATCAATCTCAGAACATAGTGCATACTAGGGATCAAACCCTAACAAAACTAACTTGATTAGATGGTAAATCTCATCCAACCCATCACCGTCCAGGAAGCCTACGATGGAATTTCTCATGCACGACGGTGAGCATCATGAAATTGGTGATGGAGGATGGTTGATGATGATGACGGCGGTGAATCCCCCTCTCTGGTGCCCCGAATGGACTCCAGATCAGCCCTCCTGAGAGAGATTAGGGCTTGGTGGCGGCTCCGTATCGTAAAACGCGATGAAACTTTCTCTCTGATTTTTTTCTCCCCGAGACGGTATATATGGAGTTGGAGTTGAGGTCGGAAGAGATCCGGGGGGCCCACGAGATAGGGGGGCGCGCCCTGGGGGGGCGCTCCCCTGTCTCGTGGATAGGCCCTGGGGCCCCTGGCCTTGATTCTTTCGCCAAAAATTCTTATTAATTCTGAAAAGTCCCTTCGTGGATTTGCAGGTCATTCCGAGAACTTTTCTTTTCTACACATAAAACAACATCATGGTAGTTCTGCTGAAAACAGCGTCAGTCCGGGTTAGTTTCGTTCAAATCATGCAAGTTAGAGTCCAAAACAACGGCAAAAGTGTTTGGAAAAGTAGATACGTTGGAGACGTATCAACTACCCATAGATTCATCAAAATAAGCAAACAACACATAGAAAAAACAAAATCTGTTAAAAACAGAACAATCTGTAGCAATCTGTAAACTTTGAATACTTCTGTAACTCTAAAAATTCTGAAAAATTAGGAAAGTAGAGGAAATTTGTATATAAATATTCCGCAAAAAGAATCAGTATTTGATCGCGCTTCTATGAATTATGAATATTATTTTACTGGGTGCAAAAGTTTCCGTTTTTAGCAAGATCGAATAATTATCATCGTAAGCCATCCCAAAGGTCTTACTTTGCACAAACACTAATTAAAACACCAAAACACAATTACTGCAGAGGTAATAATGTGTATTTATTCAATAACAATAGCAAAACAAAAATCACAAAAATAAAATTGGGTTGCCTCCCAACAAGCGCTATTGTTTAGCGCCCCTAGCCAGACATATTGCAATACATCTTGGTATTGTCATCTTTGGTATGCAATCCATAAGTAGCTCTCATAATAGATTCATATGGCAACTTAATTTTCTTTCTTGGAAATTGTTCCATATCCTTCCTTAACAGAAATCGAAATATAATGTTTCCTTCTTTCATATCAATAATTTTAACAATCGTTCTAAGGAAAGGTCTACCAAGAATAATAGGACACGTAGGATTGCAATCTATATCAAGAACAATGAAATCTACGGGCACGTAATTGCCATTTGCAGCAATAAGAACATCATTAATCCTTCTCATAGGTTTTTTTATAGTGGAATCCACAAGATGCAAATTTAAAGAACAATCGTCAAATTCACGGAAAGCTAGCACATCACATAAAGTTTTTGGAATCGTGGAAACGCTAGCACCCAAATCACACAAAGCATGACACTCATAATATCTAATTTTAATCTTAATGGTAGGTTCACACTCATCATAAAGCTTTCTAGGAATATAAACTTCCAACTCAAGTTTTTCTTCAAAAGATTTCATCATAGCATCAACAATATGTTTAGTAAAAGCATTATTTTGATTATAAGCATCATGAGAATACAACATGGATTGCAACAAGGAAATACATTATATCAAAGAACATTATCATAATTAAAGTCCTTGAAATCCAAAAGAGTGGATTCATTGCTACTTAAAGTTTTGATCTCTCCAATCCCACTTTTTTCAATTTTTGCATCAAGATCTATAAACTCCAAATCATTGGGACGCCTTCTAGCTAAATTTGACTCATCTCTAGTCCCATCTTTATCAAGATTTATATTAGAAAACAAAGATTCAATAGGAGTCACATCAATCACTTTAAGATCTTCAACATTATTTTCATGAAAATCGAAGAACACACTTTTACAAACCATTCTCGCTTAGCACGCATCCTAGCGGTTCTTTCTTTACATTCGTCAATAGAAATTATCATAACTTTTAGAGACTCATTAATATCATGCTTGGGTGGAATAGATCTAATTTTCAAAGAATCAATCTCAAGAGTTATTCTATCCACGTTCCTAGCCAAATCATCAATTTTAAGCAATTTTTCTTCAACCATAGCATTGAAATTCTTTTTGGAACTAATAAGTTATTTAATATTATTCTCAAGATCAGAGGGCATCTTATTATAATTTCCATAAGAATTGTTCTAGGAGTTAACATAACTATTAGAGGAATTACTAGGAAACGGCCTAGGGTTGAAATTACCTCTATACGCATTATTACCAAAATTGTTCCTACCAACAAAATTCACATCCATAGATTCATTATTATTCTCAATCAAAGTGGACAAAGGAATATCATTAGGATTAATAGGAGCACTTTTAATAGCAAACGATTTCATAAGTTCATCCATCTTTCCACTCAAAACATTAAGTTCTTCAATCGCATGCACTTTTTTACTAGTAGAGGATCTTTCGATGTGCCATGGGAGTAATTAGCCATAATATTATCTAGGAGTTTAGTAGATTCTACTAATGTGATTTCCACAAAGTTACCTCCCACATCTGAATATAAAAGATTTCTAGATGCAAATTTCAATCTGGCATAAAATTTTTGTATGATCATCCGTAAACTCAAACCATGCGTAGGGCGGTTTCTTATCATCAATTTCATCCTCTCCCAAGATTGTGCAACATGTTCATGGTCCAGTTGCTTAAAATTCATTATATATTCCTAAGGGATATGATCTTAACAGGAGTAAAATACTTGGAAATAAAAGCATCTTTACACTTATTCCATGAATCAATACTATTTTTAGGCAAAGATGAAAACCAAGTTTTAGCATGATCTCGTAGTGAGAACGAACATAGATTTAATTTAACAATATCATTATCCACATCTTTCTTCTTTTGCATATCACACAACTCAACGAATGTATTTAGATGGGATGCGACATCTTCACAAGGAAGGCCGGAAAATTGTTCTTTCATAACAAGATTCAACAAAGCGGAATTAATTTCATAAGATTCCGCACTAGTGGCGGGAGCAATCGGAGTACTAAGAAAATAATTATTATTAGTATTCAAAAAATAACACAATTTGGTATTTTATTGAGACATTGTGACAAAGCAAGCAACCTAACACACGAGCAAAAAAAGGCAAACAAAAAGATGAACGGAAGAAGGGAGAATAAAAAGGTAAATCTTTTTGTATTGTTCTGAAAACTGTTTTAGAAGTGGGGGAGAGGAAAACGAGAGGAAAATGGAGAATAATATAATGCAAGATATGAGAGTTTATGATGGGTACTTGGTAGGCTTGATGTAGACCTCCTCGGCAACGGTGCCAGAAATTCTACCTACTACTTCTTGAGCTTGCGTTGGTTTTCTCTTGAAGAAGAAAGGGTGATGCAGCAAAGTAGAGATAAGTATTTCCCCCCAGTTAGAGAACCAAGGTATCAATCCAGTAGGAGGTACAAGCAAGTCTCCAATCTATGCACCTGCACAAACAATCAAACACTTGTACCCAACGCAATAAAGGGGTTGTCAATCCCTTCATGGTCAATTTCAATGGTGAGATCTGATAGAGATAGGTATAAAAGATTACTAAAATGTAAAACTAAATAAATTGCACAAGGTATTTTTGGGTTTTTTGCTTTATAGATCTGAAAATATATGATGGAAAATAGACACGGGGGGCATAGGTTTCACTAGAGGCTTATCTCTTTAAGGCAAATAATACAGTGGGTGAAAAAATTAATGTCGAGCAATTGTTAGAACAACGCAAAGTTATGACGATATCCAATGCAATGATTATGCATATAGGCATCACATCCGTGTTAAGTAGACCGAAACAATTCTGCATCTACTACTATTACTCCACACATCGACCGCTATCTAGCAAGTATCTAGAGTATTAAGTTCATCAAGAATGGAGTAACGCCTTAAGTAAGATGACATGATGTAGAGGGATAAACTCAAGCAATATGATGAAAACCCCATCTTTTTATCCTTGATGGCAACAATACAATACGTGCCTCGCTACCCCTACTATGTCACTGGGTGAGGACACCACAAGATTGAAACCAAAACTAAGCACCTCTCCCATTGCAAGAAATACCAATCTAATTGGTCAAACCAAACCGATAATTCGAAGAGAAATACAAAGATATCAAATCATGCATATAAGAATTCAGAGGAGATTCAAATAATATTCATAGATAATCTGATCATAAATCCACAATTTATCGGATCTCGACAAACACACTGCAAAATAATATTACATCGGATAGAACTCTAAGAACATCGAGGAGAACATGGTATTGAAGATCATAGAGAGAGAAGAAACCATCTAGCTACTAGCTATGGACCCATAGGTCTGAGGTAATCTACTCACGCCTCATCGAAAGGGCAATACGGTTGATGTAGATGCCCTCCATGATCGAATCCTCCTCCGGCAGATCGCCGGAAAAGGCCCCAAGATGGGATCTCATGGGAACAGAAGGTTGCGGCGGTGGAAAACTATTTTCGTGGATGCTTGATATGTCTCCAACGTATCTATAATTTTGATTGTACCATGCTATTATATTATCTATTTTGGATGTTTTAGATGCATTAATATGCTATTTTATATAATTTGTGGGACTAACCTATTAACCTAGAGTTGGGTGCTAGTTCCTGTTTTTTTCTTGTTTTTGAGTTTCGCATAAAAGGAATACCAAACTGAATAAAACCTTCGCAATGATCTTTCTTGGACCAGAAGACAACCAGGAGACTTGGAGATGAAGTCGGAGGAGCCATGATGCGGCCATAAGGATGGAGGGCGCACCCAGTGGATAGGGCGCGCCCCCACCCTTGTGGGCCCCCGTGACCCTCCTGACCTAAATATTTTGCCTATATATTCCCATATATGCCCAAACCACCAGAGGCATCGATGAAAACACTTTTCCGCCGCCGCAACCTTTTGTACCCGTGAGATCCCATCTAGGGACCTTTTTCGGCACCCTGCCGGAGGGGTGTTCGATCGCGGAGGGCTTCTACATCAACTCTATTGCCCTCCCGATGAAGCGTGAGTAGTTTACCACAGACCTACAGTTCCATAGCTAGTAGCTAGATGGCTACTTCTCTCTCTTTGATTCTCAATACCATGTTCTCCTTGATGTTCTTGGAGATCTATTCTATGTAATACTTTTTTGTGGTGTGCTTTCTGAGATCCGATTAATTGTGGATTTATGATCAGCTTATCTATGAATATCATTTGAATCTTCTCTGAATTCTTATATGCATGATTTGATATCTTTGTAATTCTCTTCGAACTATCGGTTTGGTTTGGCCAACTAGATTGGTTTTTCTTGCAATGGGAGAAGTGCTTAGCTTTGGGTTCAATCTTGCGGTGTCCTTTCCCAGTGACAGTAGGGGCAGTAAGGCACGTATTGTATTGTTGCCATTGAGGATAAAAAGATGGGGTTTTCATCATATTGCCTGAGTTAATTCCTCTACATCATGTCATCTTACTTAATGTGTTACTCCATTCTTTATGAACTAAATACTCTAGATGCATGCCGGATAGAGGTCGATGTGTGGAGTAATAATAGTGGATGCAGAATCGTTTTGGTCTACTTGACACGGACGTGATGCCTATGTTCATGATCATTGCCTTAGATATCATCATAACTTTGCGCTTTTCTATCAACTGCTCGGCAGTAATTTTTCATCCACCATATTATTTGCTATCCTGAGAGAAGCCTCTAGTGAAACATATGACCACCGGGTCTATTTCCCATAAGATTCCGATCTACAATATAAGTTTCCAATCTACTATTTTGCAACCTTTTACTTTCCAATCTATAAACCAAAAATACCAAAACTATTTACTTTATCGTTTATCTATCTCTATCATATCTCACTTTTACAAGTAACCGTGAAGGGATTGACAACCCCATTATCGTGTTGGGTGCAAGTTGTTTGATTGTTTGTGCAGGTATTCATTGATTTGTGCATTGTCTCCTACTGGATTGATACCTTGGTTCTCCAACTGAGGGAAATACTTATCTCTACTTTGCTCCATCACCCTTACCCCTTCAAGGGAAAAACTAACACAAGATCAAGAAGTAGCAATGCTTCTGAGGGTTTGGGAATATTTGAGGACTTATAGAGTTGAGAGGGAGGTCAATGGACTCTCGACAGCCCCACAAGCTAGGGCCGCCCCCTAGGGCGTGCCCCTACGGCTTGTCATCTCCTCGTGGGTCTTCTGACTTCATCTCCATGTCTCGTAGGTGTCTTCTGGTCCATGAAAAATCATCGTTAAGTTTTATTCTGTTTGGACTCCGTTTGATATTCCTTTTCTGCGAAACTCAAAAACAAGGAAAAAACAGAAACTAGCACTGGGCTCTGGGTTAATATAAAACAGCATATTAATGCATATATAACATCCAAAACATATAATATAATAGCACGGGACAATAAAAAATTATAGATACGTTGGAGACGTATCACGCCTGTCATGGCACGGTGCTCCTCCTTAAGGGAGGAGCTCTTCTGGATCTCCTCCACCTCCTTGGTCCACCCCACAACAGCCCGTGCTTGGGAAGCTGTTGGGGGTGGCGGGGATGACCTCAGACTCAGGCACCGATTTGCCGGCCCGAGTGGTCTCCTCCTGCGATGGTGGAGCGGAAGCAGATATTAGTTGGACCAATGACTAGCCCAGCCCCTCTTCTATGACCTCGGGGTGTTTCTCCCTCCGGTCTTTTTGGGCCGAGGTATCGACCTCGGCCATGATGTCCAACCCTTCGGCCCTCGTCGTATTAACTTTGGGGGCCGGGGTGGATGTTGCCTCCCATAACTCATCTTGTGCGGGGGAGGATCGGCGGGCTCTGGAGTCCTGCTGGCAGACGGCAATCTGCTTGAGGAACCGCTTGGAATTACCCTTGGTGAAATACATAAGAAAAGACGCTCAATGAAGTTTTCCCTTGCTAAAAGAATTTGTCATGATAAAAAGACAATGTATAAAGACAACGACTTACCCTCAAGGCGCTGGTTTATTCCTCCCCGTCGCAAGGAGGTCTTCTTCCAAGTCACCAGAGAGCTCGACCCTCTTCGGTAACTTGCCGCCGGCTCTCGACGAGGTTCTCTTCGGCCTCTTTGAGCGCTTGGGCTGCATGCCAACCTCGGCGTCCTCCGACACTATCATCTTCCCTTTCAGGGTAGGAACCTCCTCAACGTCACCCTCCTCCACGTCGCCGTTATGGGTGTTCCCATTTCCTCCCCCAACTTGGAGGAGGGTGATGTTGAGGAGGTTCGTACCTTTGGACCACCCGGCTTGCCCATCTGGAACTTTGTCCCTTTGGGGGCCACCACGTGCGGCTCCTTGGTCAGGAGCGCCGCAAGCAAGGGGTAATGGGTTCCTCTGGTAGTGGAGCTAGGCATCGCACCCCTTGTACCCAGGCCAGCCACTTCTGCAAGGCGTCAAGCATAATGATTCATTAAATTCCACTCCCTTTAATATGAAGCACAGTAACATTGACCAGTGTGTAAGATCACTTAACGGGGGGCTTCATAGCGGTCCTCGAGGTCGCGGTACACCCATTCCTTGGGGATCTTGTCCTTGGCTAGCTTCATGAGCTCTGTCCACATGGCGGCTAAGATGGAGCCGAAGAAAGCGGTGAGGGGGTTGTGTGGCACCCCAGCTCAAAGAAAACCGGAACGCCCCGTATTCCAGCCCACAGATCGAGGAGAAGTTTTCTGGAATACGACACTACTTAGCATAGAACAAACCAGCCGTCTATTATTACACGAATATGAATACAAGGTTGCTGATATTACAATGAATTACATCGGTACGGCGACACTACGCCATCCTCAGTTGCTCTATGCAAGCAGTTGAACAACTCGAAGCAGCGGAATAACTCTAGTAGCGGAACAACGACGACGGTGGTGAACTCCACTCCGCAGGGACTATGGCTGGAACGCTTATCCTAGCTCGCACGGACGGAAACCACGACAAACAAGCAATCAAATCCGGAATGACCTGCAACCTGGCATGACACGCCAGGTCAGTACATTGAATGTACTTGCAAGCTCACAAATAACCAGAAGCATTCAAGACAGACATCAGCATGTCAATTACAGGTTAAGCAGGGATTAACATGATATCATCTGAACAACATGGCATGACCAACATAACCACGATAGAGCTATCACAACATGAACATATTGATCCGACAATACTAGCATGCAAGATGATGACACTATCATGCAATACTCATTCTGCTCGGGTTACCTCGTAACCAACTCATGCATCACTTACCAACCTCGGACATTACATGATCAACTCAGGATCAAATCAAGCTTGGTATAAACAATACTGTAGTAATCAGTAAATGACCACAAGGAGCTTGATCTTTACCCACGATTCTCGTTCAACATCATGAATATACCACATCTCGGTATCCTCAATACCACGGTGATCCTTACGGTGATCACAACCCGACCACTAAATGGCCCGTGATCCTTACGGCGATCATAACCCGACCAATAAATGGCCCCAAACCGTGATCTTTACGGTGATCACAACCAACTTATCTCATTGTTATTAAACACATTATTCTTATTACTGTTGACTCATGGTGTGACCTACTTTCGACCTAGGCCCTTATCCGCGGGCGCAGCAATCGATAGATTTAATATACACTCTGCAGAGGTTAGTACACTGTACCCACACTACAGAACCCATGGCCTCGCACTCCCACCGGGTGGAACAACGACGTTCCAGCAAAACCGTCCTACTGCCATGACACTCTCCCGGCCACTCCGACTCACTCCCCACTGAGCCAAGTCATGGGTGGCGCAGTGTCTACCTCTAGACACAACGACCACCGCCGTGGCCAAAACATAAACGATCCCACACGGGGATCCGCCGGCTATAACAACTATGGGCACACAAGGTTATGCCTGCTTACCGGGCCAGGTTACAACATGCCCATAACCTTCCCTCGTTGGAGGCACCGGCGAGAGGCACGACAATAGACCCAGTTAGGACCGTCACATATCGGTAAGCGTGGTTGCACTGGTCAGAATCAATTCAGCAGCACCATGACTCAGCCAACAGTTGTTCAAGTTCAATTTAATCTGGTTAACTTGAATGCAAATATGTTGAGCCATGATAAAATGCATGAACATGATATCAACATCATCATGAGAGTATCACATAACTTTCCACCATATCAACAATAAATCATATCCATTGAGCATCGCATACTGACTAGCATGACCATCTCCAACATCAACATGTACTACTAACAAGCATAAACATATGAAAGGTAATACTAGCAGGTATAACATGATCATAGAGTATAAGACAACATAGCACAAAAGTGAACATGCAAATCTGAACATCATCGAAACAATGATAACCATCTTTTCAACAAGCAAACATTTATTAAATATTCAAGTTGAAAACCATGGCTACTGCGTGACTATCATGCAAGTGGGTATTGTGGCTTGCTTGGGGATGAAGAAGACACCGGGGAGAACTGCGAGAAACTCGCGGAATGAATCATCGGAAAATGTTCTCTCTCGGAGGGGGCTGAGTATGGGCAGGGGAAAAATGGTCATTTTCTGTATGCCAAAACATAATGAAAGTGACACCAACAGAGAGGGCTCGACAAAACAAAGAAGTGAGCGTTGGTTTCACCTGATTTGGATCTACGGATAAAAAGATATAAGGGTTTTACTGCCAGGGACCTATCTGTAAAAAATTATTTTACAGACTAGGCAAAAACAGAAAAATGGAAAGCGTATTCTGGGGAATACGCTTCCACTTACATGATGTGGCAGTGGCGGGGCCGGCCCTTGTCTCACTGCCAGGCGGGTCCCACGGGCGTTGACTCTCTCCTCCCGCCTCCTTCTTCTTCTCCCCCGCATCTGCTCCTCCTCTCCTCCGGCCAGGGGGAGGACACCGACGGCTTCAGGATGGCGTGTCGCCTCCATCCCAGGGTAGAGGGAGCACCGGGGAGGGGTGTGGACGCGGCACCGTGCGGTGGCAGGAGCTGCAGACGACGGCGGCTAAGATTGGGGACGGCGACCACAGAGGCTCCGGCGACGAGCGAATGGGTTGGGGAGGCCCTACGGGAGGTGGGGAAGCCAGTGGTGGTGGACGAACGGAGGGGGAGGCTCTGCATTGGGTGAATTTAAGCCGGAGGGGGCGGCGGCCATGGCGGCTATGGTGGTCGAGTAGAGCTCCAGAATCTCAGGCGAGTGCATGGGTGGGCTCCTGGGGAAGTGGTGATGCGAGAGGTGAGCTCGGGAGGCCGCGGGGATGGCTATATATAGTCGGACGAGAGGGAGGGGCTCGGGTGCCGCTGTGTGCATATGGCCGAGGCTCTGGCGCGGCCAGCGAGCACGGGGGAGGGGGGCACGGGGAAAGCGACGAAGGAGAACGCGGACGAGGCACAGAGCTCACGGGGTCGAGGGGAGCAGAGGAAGAAGCCGGGCGCCATTAATGCACTGTCGGCCATAGTGCTCCTGTGGGTGTTCGTCGGCGAGCGTCGGCGAGGAAGCTGCCGGAAGGGGAGAGGGGTCCAGGAGGACGGCGACGATGAGGGCTATCTACTAGACATCATCAAGGGCGTGAAGCCAACGAGAGGGGGAGGGGGTCTAGCACAAACAACCACTGGATGTGCGCATGGCATGACAAAACGGCGGTCACCACCTGTGCTGGCATGTGGGGGAGGCAAACGGCTGGAAATTTATGTCTAGTGGTAAGTCCTTCGAATAGTAGTTTCAACTGAGGTGGTAACTTGGTGAAAGAGGCTCTGGTTAAATAGTTAGTGAGCTTTGAAGTTTACTGCAGTAAACTTTACCAGCTCAATGTGATCACTAAGGAGTTACTTGAAGCCAAAGAAGTTGTCTGGGGTGTTTAGGCTAGGAAGGACTACAGTCCTGGAGGTTTTGAGGGTAAAAGGATCAAGATTTACTGCAGTTGCTTTGCAACTGCCAAAATTGTCCAGAAATGAAGATCATGATGGTGCACTCACATGGAGTGTCCACTTGATCTCAAATTGGGCAAAGCTTAGTCATTTGCTCATATGATGATGCTGTAAAAATCTCATGCCAAATGGACAAGCCAAAATGGCACTTGCTTCACAAACATCATTTCTGTCCAGAAACTTGGAATAATTATGGTGATCAAATGGATCAATGAAATGATGCCAAAATGGGTGGAGAGATTTTTTATGGGTATAAGAATGATCTGGTAATTTATCAGGATTTTGAAACAATATAAAATATACTTGCTTCACAACCTGAAAATATTGCAAGAAACAAAGATTTGCTCCTATGCTCACATAGATGATTGTATGTGGCTACAAATGGGTGAAGGGGTTTAATATGAGCACATTAAGGAGTGTGCAAAAGTTCAACTCATTTGGGTACTCCTAGCTAGTACTTCCTTCACAAAGCTTTTTGTTTGATAGAAACTTTGAAAATTCACTAAGGAAGATTGGCTAGGCAAATAAAGTTGAAATTGTGCATGAGGCAACTATTTGGACATATAAACATGCCCAAAAAGGTTGGGAGTCAATAGTAGAAATATAAATGACACTTCCTTCACAAAGTGCCATTTAGGGCAGAATAGGAAATGAATTATTGGACGATTATTTTTGAACATGGCAATGAACAATTTTGCCATATTTGATCAATATATGACCCAAACAATTAATGAGAATTATTTGGGAATCTTAGGAGTGAGGGAAATATAGGTTGCTTCACAACCTAGGGTAATTTGAGTTATTCCTTTAATAGAAAAGGAATATTCCCAATAAAAAGAATATTGGGATTTGGGCTAGGATGGAAAGGACAGGGTCTAGGGAAGGATTTGGGAATGACAAGCCACTCTAGAAGCAAAGAAGAGGGCATCTTCTTTAGTTTCCAGAACACAAAGCCACGGAAAAAGAAAACTTAGGCAAAAACCTCGGAAAAACAAAAGAAAAAGAAAGGGCCAAAAATCAGGCTGTCACAAACCTTACCCCTTTAAAGAAATCTTGTCCTCGAGATTTGGTTGCTCAGGGAACAAGTATGAATATTCTGACTTAAGGAAACCGTTTCCAACTTGGGTATCCTTTTTCCTTCATTGTTGTTCCCATTAAATTTTTATCTGACTGGCCTTGGGGTGGTTTGATTCACTGTATCCTCCTTCTGACAGATCTTACCTGGCTTATTCATGCTTATATAGGCTCCAATTTCTTTTTAGATCTACTGACTAGTTGAGTGTGATTTAATTTTCACGACTGAATTATATGTCCGTCTCACAAATCCAAAAGTGATTTCCGCTAGGTGTGCCGTCCGACACTGACAACCTTTCATGTAATGATGATCAAAATTTTCTGATGAAAACTCAAGCTCTGACTCATTGCAGAAGTTTATGAATCATCTTAACTGGTTCCACTGTCGTGAGTATCGGATCCGTACCAAATATTTGATTGTCTCCTGTCGCGGCCAACATAAAGGGTTTGCCTATATGATAATATCCGCAGACTTGACTGGCGGTGATTCTGACGGAAAAATCTTATTCACGACAGGCTATCCATGATGATTCATATAAGTGAGGACTCGGGCTTCCAGACTGTTATTCCTTATGCCGATTACTCATGCTGTAGGCATATCCATGTGGATCAATACTGACCTAGATGGTCCGGGGGATCTACACCATGGGGGTCGTGTAAAATTTTCATACCTGTATCACTACCCTTGCTCCTTCATTATTGTTTTCTTGGCCTGGATCTTTGGATGAAATACCAAGGCCATATTGCTTCTTCGTATGACCATAGGTACTGTCGGTGCAATTTTTTGGCAATTGTAGTTTATCCTTATTTTTCTGACAGGGTAACCCATTAAATGGCATGTTCAACACCTCTCAATTTCTGAGCGTTGAGAAATGATCATCCAAAACCCTGGCAAGAACTCGGCAAATCAATAAGTAGCCACCAGAATGGTCTTTACAACTCAGATCTAGGACATTACTAAAATAACTCAACCACGGCTCAGGACGGCCGAAAAACAGCTCAGAGCATGAGACCGGGTCGATAAGAAGAAGGTGACAGCTCCCTAAAATAGCCAAAAAGCAGCTATATGGCTACTGTCACAAAAAGAAACTCAACAGATGTACGAGACGGCCGAAAAGCAGCTCAGACTCATGACAGTCGTTGAAGAGAGAAACAAAAATGGTATCCACCCTGGATAGCTAGAAACATCTTAGATCACAGGCGTGGTGACGTCATTGGAGAAAAGGGGACAAGGGCTCATCAGGATCATTTTCCAGTTCACAAGTACTTGTACTGAGCTCACTGAGGTCGTCAATCCTCATAATCCTTTGTCACACTGCGGTGTATACTAGCTTTATTCTCGTAACCATCCTCACGTGGTTGTCAGATCCTCATCCAAGTGACTTGTAAGGTCTTGATGGTATGCTCATTGCATATATATGAGGACCTGGTTCCGAGACAGACGTGTATTCTGACTGATTCTTGATTCTGACCAAACTGTTGCAGATCTGATTCTTGGGATTCACTGCCATATGCTGTCAATTCACAGCGTACTACCTTGTACCAATGTCTTACTGAGGAATATTTGCTGGCTTGTGCTCGAAACTTTCATCGGACAGCTTGCTGAAAAAGACTAGGTATCGTGCTTCAGAAGCTTACCCCCTTAAAGTCTTTGCTGGGGAAAGACTCGGTACCTTATGCCGGAAGCTTTTGCGGTTGCTTACTGAAGAAGGCATAGTACCTTGCACGGGAAATCATCCACGTATTGTACTGAGGGAGATAGATGAATCTTTCCTTGGAAGCTTCTCTGGTATCTTGCAAGGGAAAAGTGGGTTGCTTACACCATAAACTTCTTATTGTGATATGCGGACCAATTTCCACATATACATACCATCTTAATATTTTTGCTATTGATTTCTTGCATTGAAACAGGGTTTTGCTGGACTATCCTCTTTTCTGAGTATATGCCATATTTTTGCTTGCTTCCAGGTACATCGAGTTCCAAAATCATCCTCAATGACAAATTAAACTTGTATCTGAGCCATACCTTTGATAATATTCTATCAACCTTGCACACAATTTATCTTCGTGCTGATTTAATCATTTTGTTGTGATGAGTGCACACTAATGCAAACTTGATACTGACGGTCCATCCAGGATTTCTTTTGCATACAGACAAGATATTCCCGATTTCACTGCAGTCAGCTGATAATTCCATTGTGTTTAGCTGAGTTTCCAAATACATGCATTTCTTGCTGACTCTTCGGGTCCAGTGTCGGTTGACGAGCAAGTTTAATAGTGGAGAACTTTGTAACACCGAAGGCCCAAAGAAAGGAACAATAGAAACGACTAAAACAAAAGCACACAAGCATTTTACTAATATAATTAATCAAGCAACCATCACATATTACTACTACTCACACAATAATATGCATGCACACCTAGGCACACAAATCTCGCGGAAACTCCGGTATTGCGGTCTAATATGCTGTGACGATGTGCACGAGGACGAATAAATGTGTGGAGGAATTGGTGTAAACAGCGCTACACCAAGTGCTAGCTTAGCCAGGTGGCAACCTGAACCAGCTCGGAGGCGAGGACACACTCGGTAATCATGTAGTGGGACACGAAGGTCACAACCACATTATTATCAAGCGGACGGAAAAAGATCTATACTCGTCCAAGAAATAGGATAGCGGGGGGGAAATTGAGGCTGCTGACATTGCCCTTTCTTGATAACTGAGATCATTAAGGATTGCCAACACAACAAAATAAAAGAACGATCCGGGATAGAAACATGTTCATCACCGATACGATAGGCGGGACTGAAGGAAAGACATCGGTGCGATACCTGAGCACTATTTTTGCAAACAGTGTCGGGATCACTTGGCATCACTCTGCTGGGACAAGAATGACACCAAACACCGAAAGAAAAAAGGAACTGGAGAAATGCAAAGGTTGAGTTGTAGTGGATCCGAACTGATGCCAGCTACACTCACCATATAAACCGTTAGCGACTAAATAATAATCTATATGCATGCTATGCGACAAACAAATGCAGCAATCAAGTGCAACAAACCAGCTGGGGTCCATACTACCGCTTTCTAACGTTCGCGCGGTCTAGGGCGTCCTACAGCCAGATCTGCTCTGATACCAAGCGCTGTGGCACCCCGGCTCAGAGAAAACCGGAATGCCTCATATTCTAGCCCGGAGATCGAGGAGAAGTCTTCTGGAATACAGCACTTCTTAGCATAGAACAAACCAGCCTTCTATTATTACACGAATATGAATACAAGGTTGCCAATATTACAATGAATTACATCGGTACAGCGACACTACACCATCCTCAGTTGCTCTATGCAAGCAGCAGAACAACTCAATGCAGCGGAATAACTCTAGCAATGGAACAACAACGACGGTGGTGAACTCCACTCCGCAGGGACTCTGGCTGGAACGCTTAGCCTAGCTCGCACGGACGGAAACCATGACAAGCAAGCAATCAAATCCGGAATGACCTGCAAGCTGGCATGACACGCCAGGTCAGTACATTGAATGTACTTGCAAGCTCACAAATAACCAGAAGCATTCAAGACAGACAACAGCATGGCAATTACAGGTTAATCAGGGATTAACATGATATCATCAAAACAACATGGCATGACCAACATAAACATGATACAGCTATCACAACATGAACATATTGATCCGACAATACTAGCATGCAGCATGATGACACTATCATGCAAAACTCATTCTTCTCGGGTTACCTCGTAACCAACTCATGCATCACTTACCAACCTCGAACATTACACGATCATCTAAAGATCAAATCAAGCTTGGTATAAACAATACCGTAGTAATCAGTAAATGACCACAAGGAGCTTGATCTTTACCCACATTCTCGTTCAACATCACGAATGTACCACATTTCGGTATCCTCAATACCATGGTGATCCTTACGGTGATCACAACCCTACCAACACTTGGCCCCAAACTGTGATCCTTCCAGCGATCACAACCCGACCACTAAATGGCCTGTGATCCTTACGGCGATCATAACCGGACCAATAAATGTCCCTAAACTGTGATCCTTACGGCGATCACAACCAACTTATCTCATTGTTATTAAACACGTTATTCTTATTACTGTTGACTCATGGTGTGACCTACTTTCGACCTGGGCCCTTATCCGTGGGCGCGGCTATCGATAGATTTAATATACACTCTGCAAAGGTTAGCACACTGTACCCACACTACAGAACCCATGGCCTCGCACTCCCATTCGGGTGGACCAACATCGTTCCAACAAAACCGTCCTACTGCCATGACACTCTCCTGGCCACTTCGACTCACTCCCCACTTAGCTAAGTCATGGGTGGCCCCGTGTCTACCTCGAGACACAAGGACCACCGCCATGGCCAAAACATAAACGATCCCACATGGGGATCCGTTGACTATAACAACTACGTGCACACATGGTTATGCCTACTTACCAGGCCTGGGTACAGCACGCCCATAACCTTCCCTCGTTGGAGGTACCGGCGAGAGGCACGACAATAGACCCAGTTAGGACCGTCCCATACCGGTAAGCGTGGTTGCACTGGTCAGCATCGATTCAGCGGCACCATGACTCAGCCAACAATTGTTCAAGTTCAATTTAATCCAGTTAACTTGAATGCAAATATGCTGAGCCATGATAAAATGCATGAACATGATATCAACATCATCATGAGAGTATCACATAACTTTCCACCATATCAACAATAAATCATATCCACTGAGCATCGCATATTGACTACGATGACCATCTCCAACATCAACATGTTTTACTAACAAGCATAAACATATGAAAGGTAATACTAGCAGGTATAACATGATCACACAGTATAAGACAACATAGCACAAAAGTGAACATGCAAATCTAATCATCACCGGAACAACGATAACCATCTTTTCAACAAGCAAACATTTATTAAATATTGAAGTTGAAAACCATGGCTACTGCATGACTATCATGCAAGTGGGTATTGTGGCTTGCCTGGGGATGAAGAAGGCACCGGGGAGAAGTGCGAGAAACTCGCGGAACGAATCGCCGAAAAATGTTCTCTTTCGGAGGGGGATGAGTAAGGGCAGGGGCAAAATGGTCATTCTCAGTATGCCAAAACATAATGAAAGTGACACCAACAGAAAGGGCTCGACAAAACAAAGAAGTGAGCGTTGGTTTCACCTGATTTGGAGCTACGGATAAAAAGATATAAGGGTTTTACTGCTAGGGACCTATCTGTAAAAAATTATTTTACAGACTGGGCCAAAACAGAAAAATGGAAAACGTATTCTGGGGAATACGCTTCCACTTAAATGATGTGGCAGTGGCGCGGTCGACCCTTGTCTCACTGCCAGGCGGGTCCCACGGGCGTTGACTCTCTCCTCCCGCCTCCTTCTTCTTCTCCCCCGCATCTACACCTCCTCTCCTCGAGAGAACACAAGGCAGGGGCGCTGCCGTCGCTGGGCACGGCGGCTCCGGCCATCTCCGGCCAGGGGGAGGACACCGGCGGCTTAAGTATGGCGTGCCGCCTCCATCCCAGGGCAGAAGGAGCATCGGGGAGGGGTGTGGACGCGGCACAGAGTGGTGGCTGGAGCTGCAGACGGCGGCGGCTAAGATTGGGGACGGCGACCACAGAGGCTCCGGCGGCAAACGAATGGGTTGGGGAGGCCCTACGGGAGGTGGGGAAGCTAGTGGTGGTGGACGAACGGAGGGGGAGGCTCGGTGTTGGGCGAATTTAAGCCGGAGGGGGCGGTGGCCATGGCGGCTATGGGGGTCGAGGAGAGCTCCCGAATCTCAGGCGAGTGCATGGACGGGATCCTGGGGAAGTGGTCATGTGAGAGGTGAGCTCAGGAGGCCGTGGGGATGGATATATATAGCTTGGCGAGAGGGAGGGGCTCAGGTGCCACCGTGCGCATCCGGCCGAGGCTCTGGCGCAGCCAGCGAGCATGGTGGGGGGGGCACGGGGAAAGCGACGAAGGAGAACACGGACGAGGCACAGAGATCACGGGGTCGAGGGGAGCAGAGGAAGAAGTCGGGCGCCATTAATGCGCTGTCAGCCACAATGCTCCCGTGGGTGTTCGTCGGCGAGCGTCGGCGAGGAAGCTGCCGGAGGGGGAGAGGGGTCCAGGAGGACGGCGACAACGAGGGCTATCTACTGGACATCATCACGGGTGAGGGAGTCCTGGATTAGGGGGTGTCTGGGTGGCCAGACTATGACCTTTGGCCGGACTCCCGGACTATGAAGATACAAGATTGAAGACTTCGTCCCATGTCCGGATGGGACTTTCCTTGGCGTGGAAGGCAAGCTTGGCGATATGATATGTAGATCTCCTCCCATTGTAACCGACTCTGTGTAACCCTAGCCCTCTCCGGTGTCTATATAAACCGAAGAGTTTTAGTCCATAGGACGAACAACAATCATACCATAGGCTAGCTTCTAGGGTTTAGCCTCTCTGATCTCGTGGTAGATCAACTCTTGTACTACCCATACCATCAATATTAATCAAGCAGGAGTAGGGTTTTACCTCCATCAGGAGGGCCCGAACCTGGGTAAAAACATCGTGTCCCTTGTCTCCTCTTACCATCCGCCTAGCCGCACAGTTCGGGACCCCCTACCCGAGACCCGCCGGTTTTGACACCGACATTGGTGCTTTCATTGAGAGTTCCTCTGTGTCGTCACCTTTAGGCCCGATGGCTTCTTTGATCATCAACCACGACGCGGTCCAGGGTGAGACTTTTCTCCCCGGACAGATCTTCGTATTCGGCGGCTTTGCACTGCGGGCCAATTCACTTGGCCATCTGGAGCAGATCGAAAGCTACGCCCCTGGCCATCAGGTCAGATTTGCAAGTTTAAACTACCCAACTGACATCCGCGGAGACTTGATCTTCGACAGATTCGAGCCGCGGCCGAGCGCGCCGCGCTTTCACGATGGGCATGATCTAGCTCTGCCGTCGGACAGTGCCCAGAGCGCCGCTCAGGTGTCTGCTCCGACCCTCAGCTCAGAGCCGACTGCACCGGTCGAGGACGGGTGGCTGACGCCGCCTCGGGGGCTGCAATCTCTACGGCGATCGAGCCGAACACCAATCTTGTCCCTCGCGGAGCTCGTGACTCCAAGGTGCCGGACTCCTTTCCGGACTCCGAATCTTCCGCACCCCTTCTGATCGAACCCAATTGGGCTCCGATCATGGAGTTCACCGCCGCGGACGTCTTTCAACACTAAAGTCTCTCTCTTTGTAAGGAGAGCCCTGGCCGGCCTATGGTCAGCAAGGTTGGGATGCGGACGACGAAGAAATTTGAAACCCACCCACCACCCACTTCGTAGCCACTGTCGACGATTTAACCGACATGCTCGACTACGACTCCGAAGACATCGACGGTATGGACGCCGATGAAGGAGACGACCAAGAACCAGCACCTATAGGGCACTGGAAAGCCACCTTGTCATATGACATATACATGGTGGACACCCCAAAAGCAGGGAATGGTGATGAAAAAACGGAGGATGACCCCTCCAAGAAACAACCTAAGCGCCGGTGTTAGCGGCGCCGCTCTAAATCCCGCCAAAGGAAAAACGGCGAGTCCGGCACTGGAGATAACAACACCCCGGACAGTGCAGAAGACAACCCCCTCCGGCAGGATTCATCGCAGGAGGATGGAGAAGCCAGCCCTCATGAGAGAGCGGCAGACAGGGAGGTCGAGGACGACAATTATATGCCTCCCTCCGAAGATGAGGCAAGCCTCGACGATGACGAATTAGTCGTGCCTGAGGATCCCGCCGAACAAGAGCGTTTCAAACGTAGGCTTATGGCCACAGCAAACAGCCTCAAAAGAAAACTGCAGCACCTTAGAGCTGACCAAGATTTGCTAGCCGACAGATGGACTGAAGTCCTGGCGGCAGAAGAGTACAAACTCGAGCGCCCCTCCAAGAGCTACCCAAAGCGCAGGCTGCTACCCCAACTAGAGGAGGAAGCAACTAAACCTATATCACCAGTGTATGATGCAGTCGATCGGCCACCCCGTGGCCGCGACAGAGAGGCCTCTCGGCCCTCAACTCAAAAAATACCAGGGCACGGGGAAATGCACCAGACCTGCGAGACATATTGGAGGACAAGGCAAGGCAAACAAGATCAATCTACGGATCGCGTGGGCACCCCACGTCACGTGACGATAACCGTCACGCCGGATATGGCAAATACGGCCAGGCCAAACACAACAGACAAAGGTCATCCGAGCTACGTCGTGATATAGCCCAGTACAGAGGCTCCGCACACCCACTATCCTTCACAGACGGAGTAATGGATCATCAAATCCCCGAGGGTTTAAAACCCATAAACATCAAATCATACGATGGCACAACAGATCCTGCGGTATGGATCGAGGATTATCTCCTTCATATCCACATGGCCCGTGGTGATGATCTACACGCCATCAAATACCTCCCGCTCAAGCTTAAAGGACCAGCTCGGCATTGGCTTAACAGCCTGCCAACAGAGTCAATTAGTTGCTGGGAGGACCTGGAATCCGCATTCCTTGACAACTTCCAAGGCACTTATGTGCGACCACCAGACGCGGATGACCTAAGCCACATAATTCAGCAGCCAGAGGAATCGGCCAGACAATTCTGGACGCGGTTCCTAACCAAGAAAAATCAAATAGTCGACTGTCCGGACGCAGAGGCCCTTGCAGCCTTCAGGCATAACATCCGAGACGAATGGCTTGCCCGGCACCTAGGACAGGAAAAGCCGAAATCTATGGCAGCCCTCACGACACTCATGACCCGCTTTTGCATGGGAGAAGATAGCTGGCTAGCTCGTAGCAATAACATCACCAAGAGCCCTGGTAACTCAGATACCAAGGACAACAATGGCAGGTCGCGTCATAACAAGCACAAGCACCGCATTAACGGTGATAATAGTGAGGATACGACAGTTAATGCTGGATTCAGAGGCTCTAAACCCGGTCAGCGGAAGAAGCCATTCAAAAGAAATCCTCCGGGCCCATCCAGTTTAGACCGGATACTCGATCGCTCGTGCGAGATACACGGCACCCCCGAACAACCAGCCAATCACACCAACAGGGATTGTTGGGTGTTCAAGCAGGCAGGCAAGTTAAGTGCCGAAAACAGAGACAAGGGGCTGCATAGCAATGACGAGGAGGAGCCCCGGACGCCGAACAATAGAGGACAGAAGGGCTTCCCCCCGCAAGTGCGGACGGTGAACATGATATATGCAACCCATATCCCCAAAAGGGAATGGAAGCGTGCTCTCAAGGACGTCTATGCGTTGGAGCTAGTCGCCCCAAAGTTCAACCCATGGTCCTCCTACCCGATCACTTTTGATCGAAGGGACCACCCCACTAGCATTCATCATGGCGGATTCGCCACATTGGTCCTAGACCCAATCATTGACGGATTTCACCTCACTAGAGTCCTCATGGACGGCGGCAGCAGCCTGAACCTGCTTTATCAGGATACAGTGTGAAAAATGGGTATAGATCCCTCGAGGATTAAACCCACAAAGACGACCTTTAAAGGCGTCATACCAGGTGTAGAAGCCAGCTGTACAGGCTCAGTTACACCCGAAGTGGTCTTCGGATCCCCGGATAATTTTTGAAGTGAAGAGTTAATCTTCGGCATAGTCCCGTTCCGCAGTGGCTATCACGCCCTGCTCGGACGAACCGCATTCGCAAAATTTAATGCGGTGCTGCACTACGCATATCTCAAGCTCAAGATGCCAGGCCCTCGCGGAGTCATTACGGTCAATGGAAACACCGAACGCTCTCTCCGAACAGAGGAGCACAAGGCGGCCCTGGCGGCGGAAGTACAAAGTAGCCTCTCAAGGCAATTCTCCATTCTGGATGTTAAACGTCCGGACAACGTCAAGCGTGCGCGAAGTAACCTACAACAAAACCGGCTGGCACGTTCCGAGCAAGCATAGCAGTGCGGCCCCAACACCAGCCCTCGCGAGATTGCGATAGCAGTACCACGCGTACATAATTACGCTCTGGAAATACCATGGGCATAAGGGGAGGGGCACAACCACGGCACACCCAGAATGCGGCCCAACTGCACTAGGAGCTCCCGATTTTGCCATTTCTTCTTTTTTTACACTTTCAGGACCCCACTATTCGGAAGGCCTGTCTGGCAATACAATCGCCGAACACACGATGCAACAGCCAGGGGGACAATAAGCCACGTCAAATGTCCAGGTGGTCTCTATAACGAGCTAAATACCTGTCTTACTTAAAGTCTCGCAGCTTGCCCCTGGAGGGGGACATGTCAAATAATCCCATCTCTTGCGTATTGCACTATTTGTATCGTCTGGCTCTCATAGCAGCCTCTTTTAATAAACAATACATAGCTCTTGTCTATTATTGCATTCATTTATTTTTATATAAATATGTTCAGCCATGACATTATGCAACCGTACACTTTGGTACGGCCAATACACCAGGGGCTTAAGTACCCCATAATACAGTGTGAGAAGGCCGAACACTCTCATGAGTGCGGCACCCCAAACTTATAGCACTATATGCATCGGCTCCGAATCATGTCTTGGCTCAATAGTTGGGTTTGCCCGGCTCCCATGTTTTGGTACCTTATGTTCCGCTATGTCGGCTAAGGTAGCGCTGGGAGACCTACTGCAATTGTGCCCCAGTTGAGCTGGGTTAACACCTCAGTAGAGAAAGCTAAAACTGACCGTCATGATAGGGCGAGAGACTGGTCACTGTTTGAGAGGTTTTTTGAGTCCTTAAAGACTTATGCCGCTTAGAGCGAGGAGCTGGCTTTGTCCAGCCTAGGCGTGGATAGTGCCCCGAACTCGGTCTTCCAAATACTAGGGGCTTCGCCGAAATTTAAAATTATAGAATTCTATGGCTAAGTGAGAGTGATAAAGCATTATAAGTCCGATGGCCTTGTTCGTTGTGCTGAGCGCCTCCCTCGATGTACCCAAAAATGGGAACAAGAGCACTCAGGTTTATCCTGAACACCCCAGCACTTGTGGCATGGGGGTAGAAGCCGACGACTTGCATCTCTCAGATTTAATAAACGGCCGCACAGAAGGTAATATTTTAAATTCAAAAAGCATTGCTTAGCGCATATGAACAAGTTTTTAGCGCAGAGGACAAACACGAGTGAGTTTACTCAAAAATTACATCCCTGGCACATTCATCCGCCACACGACGGGCACCCTTCAGGACGCCCTCATAATACATCTCGGGCCTGCGATGCTCCTTCCCCTCCGGTGGCCCTTCTGTCACCAGCTTCTCAGCATCCAGCTTGCCCCAGTGCACTTTAGCACGGGCAAAAGCCCTACGGGCGCCTTCGATGCATACAGAGCGCTTGATGACTTCAAGCCGGGGACAGGCATCCACCAGCCGCTGCACCAACCCAAAGTAGCTCAAAGGCATGACCTCCCCAGGCCACAGCCGGCCTATCAGGCCCTTCATGGCCTGTTCGGCTGCCTTATGAAGCTTGACCAGCTGCTTCAGCTGGTCGCTCAGGGGCACCGGGTGTTCAGCCTCAGCATACTGGGACCAGAACACCTTCTCCGTCGAGCTCCCTTCCTCGGCCTTGTAGAATGTGGCGGCGTCGGATACACTGCGTGGCAGATCTGCGAAAGCTCCTGCAGAGCTCCAAATTCGGGTAAGTAATAGGTAATTTACTTTCGCCTGCTTGCTTTGCATAAAGAATGCCTTACCCACCGCAATCCTTTTCATCGCCTCAATTTCCTAGAGGGCTTTTTGGGCTTCGGCCTTGGTAGATTTGGCGCTTTCAAGTGCCGAGGCAAGCTTGGACTCCCGAGTCTTCGAGTCAAGCTCTAACCTCTCATGTTTTTTCACAAGAGCATCGAGCTCTTGCCACACCTCCGCCACCTGCGCCTCTTGCTTCTCTCGCTCTGAGCGCTCCATGGCCGCATTGTCTTCGACCTTGGAAAGCGCTTCCTTCAGGGTCGCCACCTCGGTTGTGGCCCTTGTAATATTCACGTTAGTCCTGTCATCATTTGCAACCAGGTATTTATATATACAATTACATAAGGTACTACGTACCTTCTTTGTCCTTGAGTTGCTTCTTGGCAAGGCCGAGCTCATTCTCGGACCGCTCAAGGCTCTGCTTCAATGCATCGACCTCCGCAATTAGTGCGGCAGAGGTCAGCAGCGCATCCTGCATTCCCATATTGACATATTTATGTTAGACTCATGCGTATATCTTTTTAGATCCTCAGTCCGGCTTTTCTTTCCGAACGCCACACTAAGCACTAGGGGCTACTGTCTATGCGGTAACATTTTTACATGTTTTAAATACATACCTCGAAACCAGTTAGAAGACTGGTACAGGCTTCCGTCAGTCCGCTCTTGGCGGACTGAACCTTCTGGATCACCGCACCCATAACAGTGCGGTGCTCTTCGTCGATGGAGGCGCCATTAAGCACCTCCAGCAAGTTGTCCGGCGCCTCCGGTTGGATGGAGGCCACCGACGCGTAGTCTTGCGCTTCTTGAGAGGGGGCCACCTGCCAAACTCCGGAATCACTGAAGGTTCGGGAGCGGTGTCCGGCCCAGGGCCGGACTTAGATCCCTCTGGGGCTACGTCCCCTTTGGGCCTGGGGTCCGTGAGGTCGCCTTGCGGCGCCTCCAGGACCACCTCCTCTTGGTTTAGTCCCTCTTGGGACTCCGCCTCGGCATCGTCCGTAGGGCGGGGGGAGGTAGCCGTCAGGAGTGAAGTGCTATTCACATCTGACGAGTCCAGGGAGCCGCTCGACGAATCACTGAGATGAGCCTTGGGTGGACTGCATAATTGAATTCGGCGTTAGAAGGTACTGTACAATAGAGGAACGTCATAAGTTATTCTGGTATCCGGATACTTACGATTTTGCTAGGGGCTTGACCTTGGATGGCCATTCCTCTCTGCCGTCATCGGCGTCGGAGGCATAGTCCGGAAGAAGGGTCTTCCCCTTCTTGGACCCTCCGGCCTCCCTAGTTGGGGCGGCCTTCCTTTTATTTCATCCCCCCGCTGGAGGGGGAGAGGCTTCTTGTTCCTCCTCCTCGTCTTCAGAGGTGGAGGGCGTCTCGGGGTCGTCGGGCGATGAGTCCGACACCACCAGGCGTCGGGAACTCTTTCGAGTCCCCGTGGCCTTCTTCTTGGCCTTCTTCTCCGGCACCACGTGGGGTGCCGGAACCAGCAACTTTGTCAAACGGGCGTCCGCTGGGTCTTCGGGCAAAGGAGCTGGACAGTTGATCTGTCCGGCCTTCTCCTGCCAGTCCTATTAAAGGGTTGGGAGTTTAGATCCCGCATAGAGTCAAACTATGAAAAATAAATACCCCGTGATGGGTAAATTGAGCTTACCGCGCTGGCTTGACGCTTCGCGCAGAATCCGCGATCCTCGGTAATGGGAGGGTGAACCTCAAAGCTCTTGAAAAGCACCTTCCAGGCATCTTCGTGCGTTGTGTCGAAGAGCCTGGGCAAAGTTTGGTGCTGGGCCGGGTCGAATTCCCACAGATTGAAAGCTCGTCGTTGACATGGGAGGATCAGACGGAAGAGCATGACCTAGACTATGGTGACGAGTTTAACCTTCCTGCCGATCAGGTCTTTGACGCAGGTTTGAAGTCCGGTCACCTCTACCGAATTACCCCACGATAGGCCCATCTCTTTCCATGAGGTGAGCCGTGTGGGGATGCCAGATCGGAATTTGGGGGCCGCTGCCCATTCAAGGTCATGCGGCTCGGTGATGTAGAACCACCCCGATTGCCACCCTTTGATGGTTTCCACGAAGGCGCCCTCGAGCCATGTAACGTTGGCTATCTTGCCCACCATGGCGCCTCCGCACTCCGCTTGTCGGCCGCCCACAACCTTCGGCTTGACATTGAAGGTGTTCAGCCATAAGCCGAAGTGGGGCTGGATGCGGAGGAAGACCTCACACACGACGATGAACGCCGAGATGTTGAGGATGAAGTTCGGGGCCAGATCGTGGAAGTCCGGGCCGTAGTAGAACATGAGCCCCCAGACGACGGGTGAAAAGGAAAGCCTAGTCCGCGGAGGAAATGGGGGAGGAACACGACCCTCTCATTGGGCCTAGGGGTGGGGATGAGTTGCCCCTCATCTGGAAGCCGGTGCACGATGTACTTTGACAAGTATCCGGCCTTCCTCAACTTTTTGATGTGCCTGAGGGAGTCCTGGATTAGGGGGTGTCCGGATGGCCAGACTCCCGGACTATGAGGATACAAGATTGAAGACTTCGTCACGTGTCCGGATGGGACTTTCCTTGGCGTGGAAGGCATGCTTGGCGATACGATATATAGATCTCCTTCCAATGTAACCGACTCTGTGTAACCCTAGCCCTCTCCAGTGTCTATATAAACTGGAGAGTTTTAGTCCGTAGGACGAACAACAATCATACCATAGGCTAGCTTCTAGGGTTTAGCCTCTCTGATCTCGTGGTAGATCAACTCGTGTACTACCCATGTCATCAATATTAATCAAGCAGGAGTAGGGTTTTACCTCCATCGAGAGGGACCGAACCTGGGTAAAAACATCATGTCCCTCATCTCCTCTTACCATCCGCCTAGATGCACAGTTCGGGACCCCCTACCCGAGATCCGCCGCTTTTGACACCGACATTGGTGCTTTCATTGAGAATTCCTCTGTGCCGTCACCTTTAGGCTCGATGGTTTCTTCGATCATCAACCACGACAAGGTCTAGGGTGAGACTTTTCTCCCCGAATAGATCTTCGTGTTCGGCGGCTTCGCACTGCGGGCCAATTCGCTTGGCCATCTGGAGCAGATCGAAAGCTATGGCCCTGGCCGTCAGGTCAGATTTGGAAGCATAAACTACACGGCCGACATCCGCGGGGACTTGATCTTCGACGGATTCAAGCCACGGCCGAGCGTGCCGCACTGTCACGACGAGCATGATCTAGCTCTGCCGCCGGACAGCGCTCAGAGCGCCGCTCAGGTGTCCGCTCCGACCCTTAGCTCGGAGCCAACCGCACCAATCGGGGACGAACGGTTGGACGTCGCCCCGGAAGCTGCAATCTCTACGGCGATCGAGCCGAATACCAGCCTAGTCCTTTGTGAGGCTTGTGACTCCAAGGTGCCGGACTCCCTTCCGGACTCCGGATCTTCCACACCCCTTCTGATCGAACCCAATTGGGCTCCGATCATGGAGTTCACCGCCGCGGACGTCTTTCAGCACTCGCCCTTTGGCGACATCCTGAATTCACTAAAGTCCCTCTCTTTGTCAGGAGAGACCTGGCCGGACTATGGTCAGCAAGGTTGGGATGCGGACGACGAAGAAATTCGAAACCCACCCACCACCCACTTCGTAGCCACTGTCGACGATTTAACCGACATGCTCCACTTCGACTCCGAAGACATCGACGGTATGGACGAGAAGAACAAGAACCAACACCTATAGGGCACTGGAAAGCCACCTCGTCACATGGCATATACATGGTGGACACCCCAAAAGCAGGGAATGGCGATGAAAAAATGGAGGATGACCCCTCCAAGAAGCAACCTAAGCGCCGACGTCAGTGGCGCCGCTCTAAATTCCGCCAAAGCAAAAACGGCGAGTCCGGCACTGGAGATAACAACACCCCGGACAGTGCCGAAGACAACCCCCTCCAGCAGGATTCAGCGCAGGAGGACGGAGAGGCCAGCCCTCATGAGAGAGCGGCAGACAGGGAGGTCGAGGACGATAATTACATGCCTCCCTCCGAAGACGAGGCAAGCCTCGACGACGACGAATTTGTCGTGCTAGAGGATCCCGTCGAGCAAGAGCGTTTCAAACGCAGGCTTATGGCCACGGCAAGCAGCCTCAAGAAAAAACAGCAGCAGCTTAGAGCTGACCAAGATTTGCTAGCTGACAGATGGACTAAAGTCCTGGCGGCCGAAGAGTATAAACTCGAACACTCGTCCAAGAGCTACCCAAAGCGCAGGCTGCTACCCCAACTAGAGGAGGAAGCAACTAAACCCACATCACTAGCATATGATGCGGCCGATCGACCACCCCGTGGCCGCGACAGAGAGGCCTTTCGGCCCTCAACTCAAGCCGCACCCCGGCGCCCTCAAAAAATACCAGAGCACAGGGAAACGGACCAGACCTGCGAGACATATTGGAGGATAAGGTAAGGCAAACAAGATCAATCTACGGATCGCGTGGGCGCCCCACGTCACGTGACGGTAACCGTCACGCCGGATGTGACAAATACGGCCAGGCCGAACATAACAGACAAAGCTCATCCGAGCTACGTCGCGATATAGCCCAGTACAGGGGCGCCACACACCCACTATGCTTCACAGACGAAGTAATGGATCATCAAATCCCCGAGGGTTTCAAACCCGTAAACATCGAATCATACGATGGGACAATAGATCCTGCGGTATGGATCGAGGATTATCTCCTTCATATCCACATGGCTCGTGGTGATGATCTACACGCCATCAAATACCTCCCACTCAAGCTTAAAGGACCAGCTCGGCATTGGCTTAACAGCCTGCCAGCAGAGTCAATTAGTTGCTGGGAGGACCTGGAATCCGCATTCCTTGACAACTTCCAGGGCACTTATGTGCGACCACCAGACGCTGGTGACCTAAGACACATAATCCAGCAGCCAGAAGAATCGGCCAGACAATTCTGGACACGGTTCCTAACCAAGAAAAATCAAATAGTCGACTGTCCGGACGCAGAGGCTCTTGCAGCCTTCAGGCACAACATCCGAGACGAATGGCTTGCCCGGCACCTAGGACAGGAAAAGCCGAAATCTATGGCAGCCCTCACGACACTCATGACCCGCTTTTGCGCGGGAGAAGACAGTTGGCTAGCTCGCAGCAATAACATCACCAAGAGCCCTGGTAACTCAGATACCAAGGACAACAACGGAAGGTCACGTCGTAATAAGCACAAGCACCGCATTAACGGCGATCATACTGAGGATACGACAGTTAATGCCGGATTCAGAGGCTCTAAACCCGGTCAGCGGAAGAAGCCATTCAAAAGAAACCCTCTGGGCCCATCCAGTTTAGACCGGATACTCGATCGCTTGTGCCAGATACACGGCACCCCCAAATAATCAGCCAATCACACCAACAGGGATTGTTGGGTGTTCAAGCAGGCAGGTAAGTTAAGTGCCGAAAACAGAGACAAGGGGCTGCATAGCGACGACGAGGAGGAGCCCCGACCGCCGAACAACAGAGGACAGAAGGGCTTCCCCCCACAAGTGCGGACGGTGAACATGATTTATGCAACCCATATCACCAAAGGGAGCGGAAGCGTGCTCTCAAGGACGTCTATGCGTTGGAGCCAGTCGCCCCAAAGTTCAACCCATGGTCCTCCTGACCGATCACTTTTGATCGAAGGGACCACCCCACTAGCATTCGTCACGACGGATTCGCCGCATTGGTCCTAGACCCAATCATTGACGGATTTCACCTCACTAGAGTCTTCATGGACAGCGGCAGCAGCCTGAACCTGCTTTATCAGGATACAGTGCGAAAAATGGGTATAGATCTCTCAAGTATTAAACCCACAAAGACAACCTTTAAAGGCGTCATACCAGGTGTAGAAGCCAGCTGTACAGGCTCAGTTACACTCGAAGTGGTCTTCGGATCCCCGGATAATTTCCGAAGCTAAGAGTTAATCTTCAACATAGTCCCATTCCGGAGTGGCTATCACGCCCTGCTCGGACGAACCGCATTTGCAAAATTCAATGCGGTGCTGCACTACGCATATCTCAAGCTCAAGATGCCAGGTCCTCGCGGAGTCATTACGGTCAATGGAAACACCGAACGCTCTCTCCGAACAGAGGAGCACACGGCGGCCCTAGCGGCGGAAGTACAAAGTAGCCTCTCAAGGCAATTCTCCAATCCGGTTGTTAAACGTCCGGACAACGTCAAGCACGCCCAAAGTAACCTACAACAAAACCGGCTGGCACGTTCCGAGCAAGCATAGCAGTGCGGCCCCAACCCCACCCCAGCGGTACCACGCGTACATAACTACGCTCGGTAAGTACCATGGGCATACGGGGAGGGGCACAACCACGGCACGCCCAGAATGCGGCTCAACCGCACTAGGGGCTCCCGATTTTGTCGTTTCTTTTTTTATATACTTTGAGGACCCAACTATTCGGAAGGCCTGTCCGGCAATACACTCGCCGAATACATGATGCAACAGCCAGGGAGACAACAAGCCACGTCAAATGTCCAGGTGGTCTCTATAACGAGCTAAATACCTGTTTTACTTAAAGTCTCGCAGCTTGCCCCTGGAGGGGCACATGTCAAATAATCCCATCTCTTGCATATCGCACTATTTGTATCGTTCTGCTTTCATAGCAGCCCTTTTCAATAAGCAATACATAGCTCCTATCTGTTATTGTATTCATTTATTTTTATACAAATATGTCCAATCATGACATTATGCAACTGTACACTTTGGTACGTCCAATACACCAGGGGCTTAAGTACCCCATAATACAGTGTGAGAAGACCGAACACTCTCATGAGTGCGGCACCCCGAACTTATAGCACTATATGCATCGGCTCCGAATCATGTCTTGGGTCAATAGTTGGGTTTGCCTGGCTCCCATGTTTTGGTACCTTACGTTCCGTAATGTTGGCTAAGGTGGCACTGGGAGAACTACTGCGATTGTGCCCCAGTTGAGCTGGGTTAACACCTTAGTAGAGAAAGCTAAAACTGACCGTCATGATAGGGCGAGAGACCGGTCGCTATTCGAGAGGTTTTTCGAGTCCTTAAAGACTTATGCCACTTAGAGCGATGAGCTGGATTTATCCGGCCTAGGCGTGGATAGCGCCCCGAACTCGGTCTTCCGAATACTAGGGGACTCACCGAAATTAAAAATTATAGAATTCTATGGCTAAGTGAGAGTGATAAAGCATTATAAGTCCGACGGCCTTGTTCGTTGTGCTGAGCGCCTCCCTAGATGGACCCAAGAATGGGAACAAGAGCGCTCAGGTTTATCCCGAACACCCCAGCACTCGTGGCATGGGGGTAGAAGCCGACGACTTGCATCTCTCAGATTTAATAAACGGCCGCACAGAAGGTAATATTTTAAATTCTAAAAGCGTTGCTTAGCGCATATGAATAATTTTTTAGCGCACAGGATAAACACGAGCGAGTTTACTCAAAAATTACATCCCCGGTACATTCATTCGCTACAAGACGGGCACCCTTCAGGACGCCCTCATAATACATCTCGGGCCTGCGATGCTCCTTCCCCTTCGGTGGCCCATCCTTCACCAGCTTCTCAGCATCCAGCTTGCCCTAGTGCACTTTAGCACGGGCAAAAGCCCTGCGGGGGCCCTCGATGCACACGGAGCGCTTAATGACTTCAAGCCGTGGACAGGCATCCACCAGCCGCCGCACCAGCCGAAAGTAGCTCAAAGGCATGGCCTCTCCAGGCCACAGCCGGCCTATCAGGCCCTTCATGGCCTGTTCGGCTGCCTTATGAAGCTCGACCAGCTGCTTCAGCTGGTCGCTCAAGGGCACCGGGGATTCGGCCTCAGCATACTGGGACCAGAACACCTTCTCCGTCGAGCTTCCTTCCTCGGCCCGGTAGAATGCGGCGGCGTTGGATACACTGCGGGGCAGATCTGCGAATGCTCCTGGAGAGCTCCGGATTCGGGTAAGTAAGAGGTAATTTACTTTCACGTGCTTGCTTTGCATAAAGAATGACTTACCCGCCGTAATCTTTTTCATCGCCTCAATCTCCCGGAGGGCTTTTTGGGCTTCGGACTTGGCAGATGTGGCACTTTCAAGTGCCGAGTCAAGCTCGGACTCTCGAGTCTTCGAGTCAAGCTCTAAACTCTCATGTTTCTTCACGAGAGCATCGACCTCTCGCCGCACCTCAGCCACCCGCGCCTCTTGCTTTTCTCGCTCAGTGCGCTCCACGGCCGCATTGTCTTTGGCCTCGGACAGCGCTTCCTTCAGGGTCGCCACCTCGGATCTGGCCCCTACAACATTCACGTTGGTGCTGTCATTATTTGCAACCAGGTATTTTTTATATACTTACATAAGGTATTACATACCTTCCTTGTCCTCGAGCTGCTTCTTGGCACAGCTGAGCTCGTTCTCGGACCACTCGAGGCTCTGCTTCAATGCATCAACCTCCGCAGTCAGTGCGACAGAGGTCAGCAGCGCATCCTGCATTTCCATATTGACATATTTATGTTAGACTCCTGCGTATATCTTTTTAAGATCCTCAGTCCGGCTTTTCTTTCCGAACACCAAACTGAGCATCAGGGGCTACTGTCTATGCGGTAACATTTTTATATGTTTTTAACACATACCTCAAAGCCTGTTAGAAGGCTGGTACAGGCTCTCGTCAGCCCGCTCTTGGCGTTCTGAACCTTCTGAATCACCGCACTCATAATAGTGCGGTGCTCCTCGTCGATGGAAGCGCCGTTAAGCACCTCCAGCAAATTGTCCGGCGCCTCCGGTTGGACGGAGGCCGCCGGCGTCGTAGGCTTGCCCTTCTTCCGAAGGGGCCGCCTGCCGGACTCTGGAACCACTGAAGGTTCCGGAGCGGCGTCCGGCCCAGGGCTGGACTTAGGCCCCTCTAGGGCTTCATCCCCTGGGGGCCTGGAGTCTGGGAGGTCGATTTGCGGCGCCTCCAGGACCACCTCCTCCTGGTTTAGTCCCTCTTGGCACTCCACCTCGGCATCATCCGTAGGGCGAGGGGAGGAGGCCGTCGGGAGTGAAGCGCTATTCACATCCGACGAATCCAGGGGCCGCTCGACGAATCGCCGAGCTGAGCCTTGGGCGGACTGCATGATTGAATTCGGTGTCATAAGGTACCGTACAATAGAGGAACGCCATAAGTTATTCTGGTATCCGGATAATGACGATTTCGCCAGGGGCTTGACCCTGGATGGCCATTCTTCTCCGCCATCTTCAGCGTCGGAGGCGTAGTCCGGAAGAAGGGTCTTCCCCTTCTTGGACCCTCCGGCCTCCCCAGTTAGGGCGGCCTTCCTTTTCTTTCCTCCCCCCGCTGGAGGGGGAGAGGCTTCTTCTTCCTCCTCGTTGTCTTCGGAGGCGGAGGGCGCTTCGGGGTCGTCGGGCGATGAGTCCGACACCACCAGGCGTCGGGAACTCTTTCGAGTCGCCGTGGCCTTCTTCTTGGCCTCCTTCTCCGGCACCACGTGGGGTGCCGGAACCAGCAGCTTTGTCAAACGGGCATCCGCTGGGTCTTCGGGCAAAGGAGCCGGACAGTTGATATGTCCGGCCTTCTTCTGCCAGTCCTGTTAAAGGGGTGGGAGTTTAGATCCCGCATAGAGTCAAACTATGGAAAACAAATACCCCGTAATGGGAAAATTGAGCTTACCGCTTTGGCTTGACGCTTCACGCAGAATCCGCGATCCTCGGTAATGGGAGGGTGAACCTCGGAGCTCTTGAAAAGAACCTTCCAGGCATCTTCGTGCATTGTGTCGAAGAGCCTGGACAAAGTTTGGTGCTGGGCCGGGTCGAATTCCCACAGATTAAAAGCCCGTCATTGACACAGGAGGATCCGGTGGAAGAGCATGACCTGGACTACGGTGACAAGTTTAACCTTCCTGTCGGTCAGGTCTTTGACGCAGGTTTAGAGTTCGGTCACCTCTGTCGAATTACCCCATGACAGGCCCGTCTCTTTCCATGAGGTGAGCCGTGTGGGGATGCCAGATCGGAATTCGGGGGCCGCTGCCCATTCAGGGTCACGCGGCTCGGTGATGTAGAACCACCCCGATTGCCACCCTTTGATGGTTTCCACGAAGGCGCCCTCGAGCCATGTAACGTTGGCTATCTTGCCCACCATGGCGCCTCCGCACTCCGCTTGTCGGCCGCCCACAACCTTCGGCTTGACATTGAAGGTCTTCAGCCATAAGCCGAAGTGGGGCTGGATGCGGAGAAAGACCTCACACACGACAATGAACACCGATATGTTGAGGATGAAGTTCAGGGCCAGATCATGGAAGTCCAGGCCGTAGTAGAACATGAGCCCCCGGACGAACGGGTGAAGAGGAAAGCCCAGTCCGCGGAGGAAATGGGGGAGAAACACGACCCTCTCATGGGGCCTAGGGGTGGGGATGAGTTGCCCCTCATCTGGAAGCCGGTGCGCGATGTCATCAGACAAGTATCCGGCCTTCCTCAACTTTTTGATGTGCCCCTCCGTGACGGTGGAGGCCATCCATCTACCTCCCGCTCCGGACATGATTGGAGAAGGTTGAGGTGGGAAGTGCAGACTTGGGCGCTGGAGCTCGAGTGCGCAGGAATGGATAAGCAAAGGAGGAAGAAGGCGTAGATGGGAAGAGTGGATCCTTATCCCCTTATATGGGCGGCCGAAACTATGAGCCCCCACCAGCCTAGTAAAACTCGCTTATCTCCCAAGCGCCGCGATTAATGGCGCGGTTGGGTTACCCACGCCCGTATTGATGAGAATCCCGGAATAAGGGGACACGATCTCTGCTTTGACAAGACGTGCCAAGGAAACCGCCTCGCTAAACGCACTGAGGTGGAAAAGTAAAACGATTCGAATAAAGGCTTGGCCGTAGCGTGATGTCACACTACGGAATACGTCCGCAGATTAGATTTGTGTAAATATTATTCTCTCTATGGTGGTATGTGGAACTTATCTTGCAGAGCCGGACACTATCCTTCTGTTCAACATCTTCTATGAAACATTCGGAGGAGGAACCCGCCTTGCAATGCCGAAGACAATTTGCGCGCCGGACTCGTCGTCATTGAAGCCTGGTTCCGGGGCTACTGAGGGAGTCCTGGATTAGGGGGTGTCCGGATGGCCGGACTATGACCTTTGGCCGGACTCCCGGACTATGAAGTTAGAAGATTGAAGACTTCTTCCCGTGTCCGGATGGGACTTTCCTTGGCATGCAAGGCAAGCTTGGCGATACGATATGTAGATCTCCTTCCAATGTAACTGACTCTGTGTAACCCTAGCCCTCTCCGGTGTCTATATAAGCCAGAGAGTTTTAGTCCGTAGGACGAACAACAATCATACCATAGGCTAGCTTCTAGGGTTTAGCCCCTCTGATCTCGTGGTAGATCAACTCTTGTACTACCCATATCATCAATATTAATCAAGCAGGAGTAGGGTTTTACCTCCATAAAGAGGGCCCGAGCCTGGGTAAAAACATCGTGTCCCTCGTCTCCTGTTACCATCCGCCTAGACGCACAGTTCGGGACCCCCTACCTGAGATCCGCCGGTTTTGACACCGACAGTGCCCCTCCGTGACGGTGGAGGCCATCCATCTACCTCCCGCTCCGGACATGGTTGGAGAAGGTTGAGGTGGGAAGTGCGGACTGGGGCGCTGGAGCTCGAGTGCACAGGAATGGATAAGCGAAGGAGGAAGAAGGCATAGATGGAAAGGGTGAATCCTTATCCCCTTATATGGGCGGACGAAGCTATGAGCCCCCACCAGCCTAATAAAACTCGCTTATTTCCCAAGCGCCGCGATTAATGGCGTGGTTGGGTTACCCACGCCCGTATTGATGAGAATCCCGGAATAAGGGGACACGATCTTTGCTTTGACAGGACGTGCCAAGGAAACCGCCTCACTAAACACGCTGAGGTGGGACAGTAAAACGAATAAAGGCTTGGCCGTGGCATGATGTCACGCTGCGGAATGCGTCAGCAGATTAGATTTGTGCGAATATTATTCTCTCTACGGTAGTATGTGGAAACTATTTTACAGAGCCGGACACTATCCTTGTGTTCATCATCTTCTATGAAGTATTCGGAAGAGGAACCCGCCTTGCAATACTGAAGACAATTTGCGCGCCAGATTCATCATCATTGAAGCCTGGTTCAGGGGCTACTGAGGGAGTCCTGGATTAGGGGGTGTCCGGATGGCCGGACTATGACCTTTGGCCGGACTCCCGGAATATGAAGATACAAGATTGAAGACTTCGTCCCGTGTCCGGATGGGACTTTCCTTGGCGTGGAAGGCAAGCTTGGCGATACGATATGTAGATCTCCTCCCATTGTAACCGACTCTGTGTAACCCTAGCCCTCTCCGGTGTCTATATAAACCGAAGAGTTTTAGTCCGTAGGACGAACAACAATCATACCATAGGCTAGCTTCTAGGGTTTAGCCTCTCTGATCTCGTGGTAGATCAACTCTTGTACTACCCATACCATCAATATTAATCAAGCAGGAGTAGGGTTTTACCTCCATCGAGAGGGCCCGAACCTGGGTAAAAACATCGTGTCCCTTGTCTCTTGTTACCATCCGCCTAGACGCACAATTCGGTACCCCCTACCCGAGATCCACCGGTTTTGACACCGACAACGGGCGCGAAGCCGACGAGAGGGGGAGGGGGTCCAGCACAAACAGCCACTGGACATGCGCATGGCATGCCAAAACGATGGTCACCACCAGTGCTGGCAAGTTGGGGAGGCAAACAGCTGCAAATTGATGTCTAGGGTAAGTCATTCGAACGGTGGTTTCAACTGAGGTGGTAACTTGGTGAAAGAGGCACTGGTTAAATAGTTAGTGAGCTTTGAAGTTTACTGCAGTAAACTTTACCAGCTCAATGTGATCACCAAGGAGTTACTTGAAGCCAAAGAAGTTGTCTGGGGTGTTTAGGCTAGGAAGGACTACAGTCCTAGAGGATTTGAGGGTAAAAGGATCAAGATTTACTGCAGTTGCTTTGCAACTGCCAAAATGGTCCAGAAATGAAGATCATGATGGTGCACTCACATGGAGTGTCCACTTGATCTCAAATTGGGCAAAGCTTAGTCATTTGCTCATATGATGATGCTGTAAAAATCTCATGCCAAATGGACAATCCAAAATGGCACTTGCTTCACAAACATCATTTCTGTCCAGAAACTTGGAATAATTATGGTGATCAAATGGATCAATGAAATGATGCCAAAATGGGTGGAGAGATTTTTTATGGGTATAAGAGTGATCTGGTAATTTATCAGGATTTTTGAAACAATATAAAATATACTTGCTTCACAACCTGAAAATATTGCAAGAAACAAAGATTTGCTCATGTGCTCACATAGATGATTGGATGTGGCTGAGAATAGGTTAAGGGGTTTAATATGATCACATTAAGGAGTGTGCAAAAGTTCAACTCATTTGGGTCCTCCTAGCTAGTACTTCCTTCACAAAGCTTTCTGTTTGACAGAAACTTTGAAAATTCACTGAGGAAGATTGGCTAGGCAAATAAAGTTGAACTTTTGCATGAGGCAATTATTTGGACATATAAACATGCCCAAAAAGGTTGGGAGTCAATAGTAGATATATAAATGACACTTCCTTCACAAAGTGCCATTCAGGGCAGAATAGGAAATGAATTATTGGAGGATTATTTTTGAACATGATAAAAAGTTTTGCCATATTTGATCAAGATATGACCCAAACAATTTATGAGAATTATTTGGTAATTTTATGAGTGAGGGAAATATAGGTTGCTTCACAACCTAGGGCAATTTGAGTTATTCCTTTAATAGAAAAGGAATATTCCCAATAAAAAGAATATTGTGATTTGGGCTAGGATGGAAAGGACAGGGTCTAGGGAAGGATTTGGGAATGACAAGCCACTCTGGAAGCAAAGAAGAGGGCATCTTCTTTAGTTTCCAGACCACAAAGCCACGGAAAAAGAAAACTCAGGCAAAAACATCGGAAAAACAAAAGAAAAAGAAAGGGCCAAAAATCAGGCTGTCACAGGCTGATTGCTTGAATCTGCGTTGGTAATTCCCCGAAGAAGAGAGGATGATGCAACACAGCAAAGATAAGTATTTCCCCCTGTTATGAAAACAAGGTTATCAATCTAGTAGGAGAACCAAGCAACACTATATAAATAGCACCTGCACACAAACAACAAAAACTTGGCACCCAACATGTAGAAGGGGTTGTCAATCCCTCCCGGTATTAAGATATATTAAATTGTATGAGATTTTATAAATAGATCTATAAAAAACACACAAAAAAGAAAATAAAGAAAAAGTGCAACAAGGTTTTTTTTGGGTTTTTGGATAAATAGATCTGAAAATAATATGATAGGAAGTAGACCCGGGGGGCGTAGATTTCACTAGAGGTTTCTCTCGAGAAAATAGCACACGGTAGGTAAACAAATTACTGTTGGGCAATTGATAGAAAAGCAAATAATTATGACGATATCCAAGGCAATGATCATATATATAGGCATCACGTCCAAGATTAGTAGACCAACCCCTGCCTACATCTACTACTATTACTCGACACATCGACCGCTATCCAGCATGCATCTACACTACAAAAAAAGACACATCCGTGACATTTTGGGCCGAACGGAAAAAAATTATGTCATACATATGACACTTCTATGACGATAATTGTGACAGAACCCGGTATCATCATAGATGTGGTGGGCTCCTACTTCTATGACAAAAAATCATGACAGAAAATGGGCTTTTCGTCCTGGGCGGGCCGGAGACGCAGCTGCATGACATTCTTTGGGCCGTCCATGACGGAAAAACCGTGGTAGAAGCGAGGGGGAGGAAAATTTCGGGGAGTTGCCGGTTATGGTGGGAGGTTGGGGGCGGAGCGATGGACGTTTCTCTTGTACGTACGCGCGTGTGTGTGCGAGGTGTTGGCTCTAACTGAAGCCGAGCGAGGCATTGGGCTCTAACTGAACCCGAGCGATTGCACTGTAGGCTATGCGTTACTGAACCCGAGTGATCGATCGATGGCTGTTAGCTGAACCCGATGGAGCGATTCCTTCGCTACTGCTGCTAACTGAAGCCGATCGATGCTTCCTCTGGGATGAACAGTGAGCGTTGCAGGGGGGGTGTGGATGAACAGTGAGCGGTGGCGTTACCTCTGGAGGAACAGGAACTCGTTGTGTGGAGGGCTGGATGAACAGTAGACGATGGAGGGGTGGCCGTGGAGGGGTGGTTGAACAGGACCCCGTGGTGTGGAGGGCTGGATGAACAGTAGACGGTGGAGGGGTGCCCGTGGAGGGGTGATTGAACAGTAGCCGGTGGAGTAGCACACGGTGGAGGCTAGATGAACAGGAGCCCGTGGAGGCTGGAGGAGGTCGACGGTAGCCCATGGAGGCTGGAGGAGGTCGACGGTGGAGATGAACAATATCCCGTGGAGTCCCGTTTTGCGGTACGCCACACCCCTCCCGATGAACAGGACCCCCGTTTCGACCGTAGGAGGTCCGTTTCGTCCGTTTTGCGGTACGCCACACCCCTCCCGATCAACAGGACCCCCGTTTCGACCGTAGGAGGTCCATTTCGTCTGTTTTGCGGTACGCCACACCCCTCCCGATCAACAGGACCCCCGTTTCGACCGTAGGAGGTCTGTTTCGTCCGTTTTGTGGTACACCACACCCCTCCCGATCAACAAGACCCCCGTTTCGACCGTAGGAGGTCAGTTTCCTCCGTTTTGCGGTACGCCAGGCCCCTCCCGATCAACAGGACCCCGTTACGAATGTGGCTGGTCGAACACAAGGCCATTTCCTCCGTTGTGCAGTACGCCAGGCCTTGTTTCCATCGCCTGTTCCATCCAAGCCCTCCCGATGAACACGACCACGCATTCCGTTCCGACCCAGCCGGTTGGCTCCCCATGAACACGACAATGACGCTGTTTCTCCGTTCCGACCCAGCCATGTACGTATGCGCGATAGGCGTTAGAGACCGTGCCCGTATGTACGTACGTGGCCGTATTTTCTTTCTTGCACCCTCGCCGCTGTACGTACATGTACATGCTACGTGCGTGCCTCTACTACGACACGTGCGCGCCTCTACGTCTACGACACGTGCGCGCCTCTACATCAACCAGTATGTACGTACACGGTCGCGACCAGAATGACAATGCTATGTACGCTTCGACCAGGTGGGTCCCGACTGTCAGGCACTTCCTTGCGTGCGAAGATGTAGCTGGTGGGTCCCAGCAGTCAGGGGGGAGAATTGTTTTTTTTTGCCTGTACGCACTTCCTTGCGTGCGACGATGTAGGTGGTGGGTCCCAATAGTCAGGGGGGCAAATCATTTTTTTTTGGACGCACTTCCTTGCGTGCGAAGATGTAATTGGTGGGTCCCAGCAGACAGGGGGAAACGTTTTTTCACTAAATACGGTGGCCCGTCCGGTGGGTCCCCGCTGTCAGGTGGAGGAATAATTATTTTGCGCGTAATAAGGAGGCACTTCCTTGCTGCGGTCATGGACCCAGCTGTCAGCCTCTCCACGTATAGTCCACGTCCGATGGAAGCCATTCCTTGACCACGTTGACCATGCCGCGCCGAGAGCACCAGGGCGGTGGACGACGGCGAGGCCTAGGAAAGGGACGACGCGGAGCTGAGGAAGACGCGCCAGTGGATTTCCACGCGTAGAGGAGTATGAGGGTTCACTCCTTCGGCTGTGGTGTGAGGCTGCCGTCGCCGCAGAATAACAGGGGGTGTGGGTGCGTAGGGGGATGGTCTGGCCAGCGGTGGGAGTAGTAGGGGCGGTGCATGGCAATCTCGCATGTTATAGAAGTGCCATGCATGGTTATACTCACGAGCAAATAGAAGTGCCATGCATGGTTATACTCACAAACATATAGAAGTGCCATGCATGGTTATACTCATGTTATCTCGCAATCGATTCTTCACAGGAAACTACCATGTCATGCATGTTATGTAATCATGTTCTATCCTCACAAACAAATTCTTCAAGGTAACTAACAGACCATGCATTATTATATACTCGCGTTCTGTGGGAAAAAAATTTGTGAGGATATTATTCTAGTCATTGATTGCTGAAGGGCAAATATAGGTATGTACACATGGTAAGCATTGCAGGATTTCACTACTTCCAAATATAGAGTTCTCCATATGCACATTTACTTCCCTAATGTATGGTTAGATGAAACCAACAGTGTGGTGCATGTTTCTACATCATGAAAATGAGGAAACTAACATGCCCATTGATACACACTCATATTTAGTAGTAGTATATAGATTACTATAAAATAAGGATAATATCCATATATTCCTAACCGTTTCATTATTCAGGGTACAAATTGGTTGTAATGACATGGTCACAATCGCATGAATTAACTTATTCCAAATATAGCAGATTTACGGGGTCTCTAATATATTGCCATAGTTCTACTCAAATTCTGCTCAAACAGGGATATGCCAATCATCACAAAAAGTTCAAACAGTGTCAAGGCGTCATCATTAACATGAGACGGAAACAACTTACACGCGCCGTCCCAGCAATACGTGGTGCCATCTGCTTTGTCGATCGCGTAGATGATGCCATTGTGTTCAATAGCATCACAGAAGTGTGTATCAGCTTTAACGATGATCCACTGCGAGTTGGGTTCTCTCCAGCTAAAGAAGGCACCGGCGCAAAGATAGGCGAGTCCGCGGTCGAACAAGGCAATTAGCTTGAAGTCTGCGTGATTCGCATGTCGTGTGGGCACTTGGCAGATTACAATCTTCTGCAAAACAAGGTCTGTCCAACTGACGTGGTAATCTAGATGAGTTGGACTGCGATGGTAATACTCTATATAATCCAACGGAGGAAGGATAATCTCATGGGAGGTCTGGAAGTTCATGAGCACCAACTTTTTACTATCTTCTCTGAAGGCAGCCATCCAGTGGGAGTTCATGCCGACCTAGTACATACCTGCCAAGAAGTTTCGGGCGATGGTGATCGGATCGATGTCGAGGGAAATGATGTACGGCGACACACTACATACATGCAAAGAAGTTTCGGCAAATGGAGATCGGATTGAAGTCGAGGGGCATCATGCACGCCTCCGTATCATGGTGGGCCGATCTCACAAGACCAGATAGCAGCAAGCAGGGTGTCTTGAAAAGCTTAGGCCTCGCTTCGACGATGGCCGTGTGCATGTCCTTCGAGCATGCAGCCAGCCGTAGGGCGGTTAACATATCCATACACGAACAACAGAGGTCAAGGATGTCACTGGGGAGATTGCTCCAATCGCGGCTCATATGGATGTTGCGCATTTCACGTTCGGCCATGGTGGAGTTTGGAAGGGGGCTTGATTTACGGGGGAGAAGGATGTCGGTGCTGGAGCGGCTAGCGAGGGAATAGTGGTACTAGGGGAGGCGAGTGAGGCGACGGTACACGGGGGCACAGTGAGATGGAGACGAAGAAGGAGATGGAGATGGAGTGGTGCTATGGGAGCGGAGAGGGAGACGAGGCGAGGCGCCAATGTGCTATACAGTGGCGGTGACAGACTGCACAGTGCACAGGGTGAGGCTGACTTTGGTAACCCGAACACGCCGCCTCGCCTGGACTAGTGCCAGGCGCAGGGTGTTGTCACTTCACTGTGAGGACCGGATGAATAGTATTTTGACCATCAAGTGTACAAAGTTTTACTACTACTAGTAGTAGTAGGAACATGAGTACTCCAGTATTGTATAGCGGAAATAGGTCTCCCATGCTAGCATGCCTGTTCACTTCATCGTTCAGGTATCATCCATATTGCGAGTAGAACCAAATTCTCGTGCCTGCCCAATCAACGCCCTGCCGCGATGCATGCAGTGGTCGTTCTGGTGCATCAAGGATGGCATGCAGATCGTTCCACACTTGAGAAGAGGAAAAATGGAAAGGTAGAACGCGGCAGCAGAGGAAGAGAACGCTGGCTAACGAGGCTGGGAGGGGATCGAGCAGGAAGTTAATGCTCCACGCCTAAAGGTTTTGGGAAAACCTGATTTTCATAAGGTGACTTATACTCACCTAAACGGAGGGAGTATTCCTTAACCAGAGAATGTTGTGTCTCCCACTCACGGGCTCAAAAAAAAAGCTACGACACATTTTTTATCTGTTTGCATAGGTCCCACCTATCAGGAAGGATGGGCACGTACACGAACAGGTACGACTCCTCAGTCTACCCGCATAGCCTTTTCGTTTAGTCTACCTAGCCGTCTAATCAACTGTCTGCACGCCACTTCTCCCATTTACTTCTCCATCGGGAACCGATTCGCCTCGGCTTCTTCACCTCCCCTTCGTCTTCATTTGCATCCAAACCCCACTGCGTTCACATTGTTTTAACCTCTTCAAATAATCATCTACTACTTCAGTTAGACTAGCCATCTAATCCTAATTCTCCAAACCATATCCCTCCGTTCCAGCGGTTCCAAATGGCGAAAGAGATCGAGATGCAGGTTTTTAGCGTCCAACATGTCCTCGTCGAAGGCTCAATGCGCATAGTTGCCACCGTCACCGTCCACCCAAGGGTTGTCCGACAGTAGATTAACAATGTATCCAACTCCCTCAAAAAGGTAGAGACGAGGGTCATCGGTCTCGACGCAGAGTACACGGAGCGTGCCCCGGGGAAGATCCAGCGCGCCGCCGTCCTTCAGTTGTGCCTCGAAGATGATGTTTTAGTGTACCACATCATACACTCGCCCTCCATACCAGGTGAGCTTCACGATTTCTTGTCTCGGGAGGACGTATACTTCTGTGGGGCAGCCATCGAAGGGGACAAACAGAAGTTGGAGCCGTACAACCTTGATTTGAAAAGCGTCGCTGACCTACAAACCATAATCAAAATTCATGTAGAAGATTGTGCTAAACAGACACCATCCCTATTTGACGTAGCAAATTTTGTGCTCGGTACAAATCTTCAGAAGGGTGACAAGACGGTGGCATTAAGGTCGTCTGGATGGGAGAATTATCCCTTGATGTACAAGCGAATAAAATATGCTGCCCTCGATGCCCGTGTGAGTTTCGAGATAGCTGCAAGGTCCAAAGAGCTTGTTGTGAAGCCGTCTCCCACAGAGAATGAGAACAAGAAGAAGAAGAAGAAGAAGAAGAAGAAGAAGAAGAAGAAGAAGAAGAAGAAGAAGAAGAAGAAGAAGAAGAAGAAGAAGAAGAAGAAGAAGAAGAAGAAGAAGAAGAAAACACTGCACCAGCAGGAGGGCATTATGGATGGATGAACTATTTCCTCTCTTGTAAAAAAATTATTCCCTCTCGGTGTATATTGATATAGATGGACTAATTCGATGGTGTGCATGTCTTTGGAACAGAGTAGTAGCATGGGTCCACTTGACTATAAGGAATTATTTATCCGCATATATAGCTTTCTCTGCTACTCCTTCCAGTGATCGGTATACAGTGCATGTGTCCGTAGACATGACAGCTTGTCCATGGAAGTTCAACTACGACGACCATCATGTTTCATCTCGCGATTCCCACGACGCCTCTCCAACCCACGGCACCACGCCTCCCGACGTGCGCCTCACCCCTCTCGGCCGCACTGCCCCTCTGCCTTTGTGTGCATGACATGTGGGCCACCTAAAATGCGGTGAGCATCAAGTTTCTACCACAGCCATCCGCGATTCCCACAATGCCGCTCGAATCCATGAAACCACATGTCCCCCGACCTGCGGCTCACCCCTCTTGGCCCCACTGCCCCTCTGCCTTCGGGAGCATTACATGTGGACCAGTCACCTATCGGGTACACATGTTATTGACTCAAAGGTAGGTGTAGTAAGGCGCTGAAGCTCAGCTCGACGACCCTGAGAGGGAAATGTAACTCCTGCGCCAGGGCTTGTGGTGCTCCCACAGCACGAACTCGTGCCAAACTCGAGATTTGTTTCTTTACTATACATGCACGCAACGATTTAATGGACATTGTAATCTCAACATGTGATGGGGAGCTCTAAATTTGAATTTGAAACTTATAAAACGAAAAGATTCAAAACAAATAAACTGGGAGAGAGGGAGTATATCGTAGGATGTGTCCCATACAAAATAAGTCCCCTGGGTTGTCACCGCGAAGATGCAATTATAAAGGAGCACAGCGTCTTCCTACTCGTACGGCAACAAATCGGCCGCAGACAGCATGGTCCGCCTTTTACCGCCATGTGCAAGGTTCGTGCTATCTTTTATTCAATCTCACCGTGGTTCCATCGTACCAATTCATGCGGTGGCCTGTTGCATGGCTGATCCCAATGTTGGACAAAGGTTCTACAGGAACGGTGTCACCATTGTAAATGTTGTGCAAATTGATGTTGGTACCCTCCCGTACATATGCAAGTCAATCTCCACTCGCACTGAGCCTAGCCTGTGAAACAGTGGGCAGGGGGAGAATTAGGAAATGGACATGGAAGTAGTCTTTAGAATGCATTTAATACGTGATCAAACTCATCTTACCTGCTCATCGGAGGAAATCCGAGTGCCCCTCGAGTCGGCATCTCAAGGGGCGTCAACTTGCAACTACGGCCACGCCGCGCTGGAGAGACCCCCAAGGAAACATCCTCGTGCGTTCCACGGAACATCAAGATGCATTTGTATGAGTAGTTTATCTTGTGAAAGAAAAGGATGAACGAGTGAAGGCCTCTAGAGATAGAGATGGACACTACTAGTACCAATGTGCTGGCCCGTGTGTTGCAATGGATCCAAACTAGTAGAATAATACTTGTTCACGTGCTTGAAATATAAACACTCTAGTTTTGATATACATGTGTCAGCAGACACGACAGCTTGTCCATGGAAGTTGAACCACGGCGACCATCACGTTTCTTGTTTCTACCACTACCACACCCACACGCGATTCCCACGACACTGCTCCAACCCACGGCACGACGTCCCCTGACGTGGACATGGATCCTCTGACGTGGCTATCACTGCCTTGACCTGCCTTTCCTTCGCTGACAGGTGCTACCCATGCTTATGGGTCCCACATGTCAGTGACAGAATGGTAGGATTGTTCGTGCCCCTCATCCCTCTCGGCCCCACCGCTCCTCTACCTTTGTGTGCATGACATGCGGGCCAGCTAAACTGCGGCGACCATCAACTTTCGACCATAGACACACCCGATTGGACGCGGTTTGCCTGCTCCTCTGCTGTGCTCCGATCCGTACTACCGCACCATCGAATTTTCATCCAGCGGCTGTGACACATTTCGTCTCGGGCATCAATCCTCGGCTGGAGTACTTATGTACTACAGGTAGTACCCGCCAGTGTGGCCATCTACGCCTCGTAACACCCCGACACCCAGCTGTGGTACCCTCGCCACGGCCACGCCACCACCGGCCGGCTCATCTCGAACAAGTGAGTCGCGAACCACGCCACCACCATGAGAATGACATGTGGGCCAGCCGCATTTAAGGCCCACATGTCATTGACTCATAGGTCGGGCACTAAGCCACTGAAGTTCGGTCCCGTGGGCCCCGAGAGGAAAATGTAACTCCTGCGACAGGCCTTGTGGTGCTCCCGCAGTACGATCTCGTGCCAAAACTGGAATTTGTTTCTTACTACTACTAGTACAAGTAGGAAGGTACACATGCATTGCACGCATGAGATTCTGGTGGTTTGTGCATTATGCTTCTACATGTGGAGTTTTCTGGATTCTAACATGTGGCAAAATTTGGTGGAATGTAAGGTTAGGCAAGTTTGATTAACTTAGGTGAGTGTTTGGTTCAAGCCACACCTTAGGCAAGCCACACTGGCCCCACATGACATACACAAAAAAATGTGGCAAGATTCCCTTAGGCTTGCCAACTTGTGGCAAAATTTGGTGGAATGTAAGGCTAGGCAAGTTTGATTAACTTGGGTGAGTGTTTGGTTCAAGCCACACCTTAGGCAAGCCACACTGGCCCCACATGACATACACACACAAAATGTGGCAAGATTCCATTAGGCTTGCCAACTTGTGGCAAAATTTGGTGGAATGTAAGGTTAGGCAAGTTTGATTAACTTAGGTGAGTGTTTGGTTCAAGCCACACCTTAGGCAAGCAATTGGGCCCACATGACATACAGACACAAAATGTGGCAAGATTCCCTTAGGCTTGCCAACTTGTGGCTCTCATTTTGAAGAACTTATTAATAACTTTGCCTGAGCTTAGTTGTGGCAAAGTTAGTCATGAATTAAGTTCAACCATGGAGTCTTCTAGATTATACATGTGGCAGAATCTGGTGGATGATATCCAATGTCCAGTATTGCTCGGATTTGCCATCTTTGTACCGTCGGATTGGCTTCATCCAATGACCAACTTTCAAAGTTTTTCACACACTATATAGGGGGTATAGATATAGATGTGCCGGTCCGTTGCAATGGATCCAAAGTATATCTATTTAGTGGAGTGCACTCTAAACACATTATCTATTTATTTATCTCTAACCTTCCGTAGCCATGCAACCAAGCCACATAAGCTTCATGGGTGCCCCCCACATCATATTATTCATACTACATTGATTGAAAAAAAGATAAATCACCCAAAACAAGATCTTCCCGTTTTTTGTTCCTACGATGTTGTGCCTTGCACGTATCTACTAGTTGTATAGTGGTAGTACTAGTAATATAATAGTATTAGGAGTACAAACTTGGTAGGAGTGGTACTAATACGGAATGCTCCTACTCTATCAACGAGCCCCGTCTGACACAAAATTTCTTGGCTTCCGTGCTACAGCTAGATCTTCCCCTTGTTTCTGCTTTCAAACCCGGCGGCAGGCGGGGTGTCGGTTTGCTCAACGGGTGGTCCCACATGAAAGTGAAAATGCTAGGCAGGCAACACGCCTTCCCTAAGCTATGTGTCGTGCCGGACGGGCCGTGTTGTACTCCCGATTCCCGGGCGTGTGGGGGTGCGACGCGAACGTGGCAGGCCTTTTCCTTTTACTAGCAATGTGCCCATGCGTTGTGACGTCCAAAGTAGTAGAATAGTAGTATTTGTTCACAAACTTGAAAGAAATCACTATTGTTTTGATATACTCCTAATATATTACTCCCTCCGTACCTAAATATTTGTCTTTTTTGAGATTTCAAATGGACTATCACATACGGATTATGTAGACATATTCTAGTGTTTCTAGAAAGATGCCCGCGCATTGCACGAAGTTGATGGAAAAGGTAAGCACAACTTACAAATTGACGAATGGAGTACTAGTTACAGTGATGCATATAATTAAGCAAAGGGATCGCACATGTCAGTATTGACTGGAACGAGAATGCAACAGTACAATAAGAATTAAGGCCACGATGATGCGATCGCAGTGGTGGTTATAGAAGGCAAGAAGAAAGATGGATCCACGAACGTACGACCTCCTGCTCCTCAACTTAATGCGCCGGGCCACCGTCCGGCGGCTAACGAGCGGCGGCTTTTGTGGCGAGGTCGAGGTGCTTCTCAACAAAGGCATCCAAGGCTTCCATCCGGATGAGGAAGGCCAACATTGTAGCGTCCTCACTGGCCTTGTAGATACCTATGTACACAATTTGCTCGTACGCATGGATGTGTAGGTCGACGAATTCTTGCAGGGCGAGGCGCCTCGCGAGCATGACCTCCAGGTGGACATTCTTCATGGCGTCCGCGGGCAGTTGCAGGGCCACCAGTGCTTGAAAGAGGTTCCGGCCATGGAGGCCGATTAGGGTGACAGGCAATGAGGAGCCTGGGCGCGCGGGCTGGAGGAGTACGGCGATGTCGTCCGTGAGCTTCTTGAGGATGGTGAACTTGTTGCTGGTGGCAACGATCATCTGGTCCAACTGAGAGTCTTAGTTGGCGTGGACGGCGGCCATCCACCAGCCGGTCTCCAACACCGTCTGGAGACGATCCTCGGTGCCATGCCGCAGGCCGGCGTCGTGGACCATCTGGCGCAGCCGCTGGCCGCTCACGCGCATCGCCGCCATGGGTCTGGAGCGAGCTCTTTTGCACTTAGTGCAGGTGCTTAGGCAAGTGCTTAGGTGCGTACGATGTGGTAGATGCATTGGAATGGAGGAGGGGTGCCTTTATATGAGGGCAATGAGGGCAAACTGTGTTGCATTCACATCGTGCAGCCTCTTTTCCCGGACCTCCTCCCATTACTTCCCTCATGCATTAATTGAAGGAGGATGCATTGTCCGTTCAACATATCGGGAACCGCTACTCCCTCCCTCGTTTGCATTAAAGGCGTATCGGGAATTGCGCCGCCCGCTGTCAAATCGGATACTCCCTCCGTCTAGGTGAGTATTATAAGTCATCTTACGAAAACCAAATACTAGTAAGACTAGCCACCGTGGGAGTAACTTCAGCAGTAACATCGAGTCCAACTTAGCAAATTTGCTTATGTGACAGTGAGTTAATGAGGAGAGAGGTAGTTATAAGGATGGTCGTAATAGTAGTATCATAGGTTGTAGCATGCATGCCAACTAGGCAAATTTGATGAGGTGGCATAAAATTGAATGAAGAAAGAGAGAATTGAATATCATATCATGGTACCGTATTATATTAAATGGTGTGCTACTATGTGTCATGCATGGCAATAAATGAAGTTAGCTATGATACTAACTTATGATACCATGCACTACGGATGTAGTATCATACACTAGTATCATATGCATGATACTAGTATATGATACTCGCCATTACGACTAGCCTAATAACTTAGCTAGTTACTATAACATCACATGTCCCAATGCAATATGAGTCTATAACCTAATAAATGAAGCTTTGCATGTTACCACACTTATGTTACTACTATGAAGGTAGTAACATAGTCTAGGGATATGTGTATGTTACTCACCATTGTGGCTAGTCTAACACATAGGCGTGGTGCATTAACTCTCACGTTGTTTCTTTTTTTGACATAAATAGAGGAATCAACCAAGAAGAGATGTGGGGCTTGTATGCTTTTAATGACTTGAGACTATCAAACATGACATGCAGTGGTCAGTTCGTTGCACAAAAACAAAAACAACCCACGTCAGCACACACGCATCTTATAGCATCACATCCAATGGCTATAAAAGATGAATGAGACCAAATTATATCTCATCTAGATGAGTTCTAGCAAAATTGTATTAATAATACTTAGTACTCCTGCACCATGTATCATATAAGTATCATGTAGTACTTTATTTATTGCCATGTATGACACATAGTTCACGAGCGCTCTCTATATGTACCACTTTTTTTTTAATTTCAAGTTTTGCTCCATGGCGCAATCCATCGATACTACTACTGTACAAAAGTGGAGTATATACATTTTTTAAAAGGCTAGAGGGCGGGGCAGTCTAGCTCGGTCGGTTTCACGAGAGGTGAGGGCCTTTGTGATTTGACGGCTCATTAATGCTGTCAAATCGAATAGTACTGCGCCGCCCACTGCACGCCCGGCGCCTCCATTAAACCACTCCGTTAAACCCGCATGCAAACTGAGAATCCTACTCCGGCCACACGTCCGTTCATGAGCGGGCCGGAATTAGACGCAACACCGGCCGAGCTCCTCCCGTCCGCCCTCAGTTTAAACGAGGCCAGACGCCGGCCAAGCTCCTACCGTCCGCCCTCTATTTACATGAGGCAAGACAGACAACGGGCAAGAATCGCACCCCTCCGCCGCTCCCCCATCTCCTCCTTCACCATTTTCTCCACCCTTCCGATGCTTTCGATGAGCCATTCTCCGTCATATTACCCGGCTGGGTGGCCCGCCGAGCCCTCCGGATACGGGCGAGGCCGCTCGGTGCTTCACCAACCTCGCTTGGCCCGACGGAGCCAGTTGCCGTCCCAAGCAGGCGCGTGGTTCAGCAACTCGCCACTCCAGTTCAGCTAGATGAGGAGTGGCGAGTTGCTCCACACCGGCACGGCGGCGAGCACGCCGGTACGGGCGCCGTCGCTGCCGCGTCGTACCGCACCACCAATCTCTGTGGTGGCTGCGCCTCCCGTGTCTATGGGCGCGCCTCCCGTGCCTGCGGCAGCGCCATGCAGGCAGAGACACAAGTCGGGTGTGTGGAGAGCGACCATTCGGTGGCCATCTTCTCCCTGTCCGCCGCCATCATCGAGGAGAAGTAGAACACGGGAGGCCGCCGCCACTTGGGACCCATGAAGGCCACCGCTGAGGCGACGACCGCGGATTCAGGTGGTTTCTTTGCTGCTTCGTCTCTTCTGAGGACCTTTGTCGACCCCGCAAGTGTCTGACGGACATGAGGAAGACAAAAGGATCCGCGAGCGGCCATTTAGAACTAAAATAAGTCTAGATATATCCATTTCTAGGACAAGTATTTTCGGACGGAGGGAGTATTAATTATATAAGAGAGCCGAATTGGCACCTCTTAGTTCATGTAAATGTAATGAAATCCATCATGTTTACATGAAGATCCGGCTTTTTTATACGAAATCCTTCATGCTTATATGAAATCAGTCCGTGTTTGCACGAATTTCATCTGGTTGGTTAGAGTAGTAAAAATGTATGCCGCTGGCGTTTGATGTCGTCCTCCGTGGAAAGAAGCGGGAGGAAATTTGTTGGCTGCCATTGGAGATGCTCTTTATGCTGGAAATAATAGAGTGACATCCAATCCATTTGAGTTAATTGCCTATATCTCTATAAAAAGTTAATTGCATGTATAGTGTACACGTGACTTGCAGGGTGGCTACAACTTCGTACAGAAAGTTAAAAAGAAACAAGTCCATCCCTAATATTTTAAGTACATGTGGGTTCCACTGTCAGTACAGTAGCGAAAGAAGTATATATTACTCCCTCCGTTCCTAAATATTTGTCTTTTTAGATATTTCAAATGGACTACTACATATAGATGTATATAGACATATTTTAGAGTGTAGATTCACTCATTTTGTTCCGTATGTGGTCACTTGTTAAAAATTTTAGAAAGACAAATATTTAGGAACGGAGGGAGTAAATAAGTAGAGTAATATATAATATACAAATCTAAAGTTAAAAGACAGAATTCAAACTCATGTCATCGCATTGCGAGCATCCGGCGCTAACCAGCCCAGCACATTTTTGTTGTAGACCATGCTGGAGATATATCTCCATGTCTACTCTTATATATACTCCATTCGTTCCTAAATATTTGTCTTTTTAAGATTTCAAATGGACTACCACATACGGATGTGTATGTAGACATATTTTAGAGTGTAGATTCACTCATTTTTCTACGTATGTCTTTTCAGGAAGGGGTCAGATTTGTCCTTGATTTATTTATTAGGTATCCAGATGGCACTGCACCGCCAAGAAAAGAGGGTAACATCAAAATTATGGACTACTTTTTTTGAGTATGTTGGTAAGGTCCCGTCATAGTCACTTGTTGAAATCTCTAAAAAGACAAATACTCCCTCCGTCCAGAAATACTTGTCATCAAAATGGATAAAAGGAAATGTATCGATACATATTTTAGTTTTAGATACATCTATTTTTATCCATTTTGTTGACAAGTATCTTCGGACGGAGGGAGTAGAAAACCGAGTTGGTGATGATGGTGTGCGTGCCATCCTGCAATATAGGCCGTCAGATTTATATCTAACGGATAGGAAAGAAACTATGGCAATACCCACATGTCTCTCCACATTCGCAAATAAATAAGGCCTTCCCTCGTTCAGCCTTTTCTCTCACAAGATAAACTACTCAAACAAATGCATCTTGATGTTCCATGCAACGCACGGGCAGCTAGCTAATTTCTTTTAAAGTAGTTGCTGCGATAATTGGGTTGAAGTGATATGTTTTATGTCTGCCCCGAATGATTTCAGATTCACTAGTACTCCCTCCATTCCAAAATAGATGACCCAACTTTATACTAAAGTTAGTACAAAGTTGAGTTATCTATTTTGGAACAGAGGGAGTAGTAACAAAGAAAAGGTTGCCTTGTTAATTAACAAAAAATAGGGTGAAAATTATCACATGAGGACGGTAAAAACAAGGCACACTGGGTTCAGTGTCATCGTCACTACAGTTGTGCGCGCGTGAGAAGTCTACATATCGAGGGGGCTACCGAGCGAGGCACTGAGACACAATGTTTGAGAGAGAAACCAATTGACAGATTATGATCAGATCGAGTTGTCACCCTTCTGCTGTCATTGCTGGGGGGGAGGGAGAGAAAGACGCATCGAGAGTGTGTGCGGTAGGCACAGATGCATAACTATCGAGTGTGTGTGTGTGTGTTTTAAAGAGGAGTCGATAGATTATTATCAAGATTGATGTGCCACCCTACTCCTTCAGTGTCGGGTAGTGTGTGTGTGTATGTTTGAGAGAGAATCCAGTCGATAGATTAGTATCAAGATCGAGGTGTCACCCTACTCCTTCGGTGCCGGGTAGTGTGTGTGTGTGTGTGTATGTTTGAGAGAGAAGCCAGTCGATAGATTAGTATCAAGATCAAGGTGTCACCGTACTCCTTCGGTGTTGGGAAGTGTGTGTGTGGGGGGGAGGGGGCAGTGACACTCACATATCTCTAATCTTATAAAAAAACAGAATTGGTGATGATGGTGTTCCTGCCATCCTGCAATATAGGCCATTTGATTTATATCCGATGGACATGAAGGAAAATATGGCAATTTTGCAAAAAGGTACCCACACCCCTCTCCGCATTTGCAAATAAGGCATTCCCTCGTTCATCCTTTTCCCACACAAGATAAACTTCTCATACAAATGCATCTTGATGTTCCGTGCAACGCACATGGGCATCTTGCTAGTAGGGAGAAGGAGTTTGTGTGGCACATATCTAGCTATATTAAGGGATAGGTAGATAGCATATGTGTGAGAGACATTATTATACTTTGAGACATTAGTGGTTGTGGGTGGGCGGAATTAAAGGGGTGGACGTGTTAGGCATAGAGAGCGTGTGTGTTTCTGTGTGAGAGACTTGTAGGACAGGGTAGAAAGACGAATTTAACCCTGACGGAGGGAGAGAAATACACGAAGTGCGCGTGTGTGATTCCGATGCCCACAAGGAAATGAGATATGTATGCGTGTGAGAGAGATTGCACAATTCATTCACGTATCACTATCTAGCGACCGTGGACGTGCATCGCTTGAACATAAGTCAATATCTACTTCGTATCGTGGCCAAAGGTACAATATTGATTCAACGCTATAAAGATTGGACACTCACATATCATTTTTTTTCTATTTAAATAAACCTTTTTCAGTTGTGCATGCCAAAGTTACAGTGATGTTTCTTCAAACAACCAATGTAGCTATCATGCACATGCACCATTGTTACTCTTGCATTCAAATTCATTAGTCTTGGATGATTTAACTTTCTATTTTGAAGTAATATATATGTAATATTCATATATGAATTCAACTGTACGCAATTTATGAAATGGAGGCTATGTAATCATATGAGGTAACACTTTTAAGTAGCTAACTACAATATCCATTTCTTTCTGTGCGCCTCTACACTAACACGTCAATGCATTATGTTTAAAGTAAATAACCAATGGCACTAAATTATCTATTTACACGAGAAATACATAGGCTGAGCGTTTGATCCCTCTTTTTGTGAATGCGCCACTACACCCGTACGATTGGCCGCGCCTGTGTGAACGTCCAAGTTATCGGCGCATCATCCCGAGTTATTGTCTTTTTTTCTGGGGTGGACTTCACACCAGTTATTAACTGCTGACGCGTGCCCCGTGTACACAGTCTAGCATGACCTTCCCACTAGCACGGTCCAAAATTAGTTGAAACTGGATACGCACGATCCCGCGGGCGGCAAAATCTCCCGCCTCCTTCTAAAATTTCCACCACCTTAGCCTTTAGCATGCGAAATCCCCCTTTTGTCCTTGGTGCACGGAGACCAATAGTTACAATACCGCCTTGTCGATGGCCGCAGATCCACGTCCACAGATCCGCATCATCGACACCACCCTTAGCCCAACCACCGGAGCAGCTTCTACGCCTCGTACACGGCCGCAGATCCGCATCGTCGACACCATCCTTAACCCAACCACCAGAGCAGCTTATGACGCCCCGTCCACGGCTGCAGATCCGCGTTGTCGACACCATCCTTAACCCAACCACCGGAGCAGCTTCACCTATGCCCTCGTCCACGACCACAGATCCTCTTCGCCCACACCGTAGTCCACCCTACCGGAGCTGCTCCACAAACACCCTACTTGACGGTTCTAGATCTCCTTACCGGACCCCAACAACTAGCGCAGCATCATCACCCTCAACGTTTCTAACCTGATTCCCACCGTCTGGAGAGATGCCAAGCACCCGCCACGGCCTAGGTACTTGTCACCTTTAAACCCGTCTAGCATCACCTGCCCGATGTACTTCAAATATACTAACCGGTCGCTGTTACCTGTTATGCAGCTGGCAAAAACTACAAGGACGATGTTTCTTCTGGATCTAACAGCTTGGCCAACCAAGATCTTGGACTGAGGCATTGCTATGATCTTGTAAGCGCGTCTCTCTCTTTTGTATTGTTCTGTGCCTGCCAGCGTGCTTTGCTAGGATTTTCGACCAGTAATCCCTTTGTGCAGACAATGATTTCTACTACTGGCTGCTAAATTAGATATGTACATGTCATACATGATACTACCTCGTACCTCCGTTCCTAAATATTAGTCTTTCTAGAGATTCCACTATAGGCTACATACGGAGCAAAATGAGTGAATCTACACTCGAAAATGCATCTATATACATCTGTATGTGGTCCATACTGGAATCTCTACAAAGACATATATTTAGGAATAGGGGCAGTACATTACACAAAATCGTAGGTGGCATGTAGGAATTCCAGTGCACGACATTAGGCTCCCTTAGAGTGCCTACCAGTCCAGTATATAGAGTCATGGCTAGTTTATGGTACGCACACAATCGTTAATTGGTGGTTTAAATATGCGCAAGGGATATGCAATGTAGTATCATGTAGAGATGTCTGAAATTAGCTGTGTCAACTTGCAGATAGGGTTACACAATGAAAAAGTATAAGATGTATGTGGAAATTTCATGGAACATCGCAAAAAAAGGAGAGGCAGCAGTGAGCCTATACAGTGTGCTATGGTATGTCACTCCTCCATTGCAATCATCGTGACATGTTATTTTTATGCCAGTTCTATTAGCCAAGTTTCTAAGGGACAGTTATTATGAGTTATCCTAAGAAAATAAGCACCTGTGAATATAAGCTCCATGTAATACGCCAACCAGTTCTTTTCATTGCGTTTTCATCTTATCTTTGGTATGATCAGTGGAAAGTCTAGATTGCATTATATATATATATATATATATATATATATATATATATATATCATTTTGTTGCACATATGGAAATTAATTTGACTTGCAAACATCACAAATTGAACCCAGTGCAGTAATTAATATGATAGGAAAACAGACCATCACTATTTGCTCAAAATGCAAATACAAAGATACCATCTACTTGGCACAATCTACTTTGGTCAATGTTTTCCATAGAGATCCCATTGCCTAATTTAAACGAAGAACGCACGAACCACATTTAAATAAAGAACAATTATTTGTTGAAATTCGATGGTCCAAGTGGCTGGTTATTATCATATAGCAGCACCACCTGAAAGCAACATATAGAAGCAGCAGCAGCTCACAGCAACTCATCATACAGCAGCAGCAGTCTGCAATTCATCATATAACAGTAGCAGCTCATAGAAATTCATCATATAGCAGCAGTAGGAGCAGCTCATAGCAATTCATCATATAGCAGCAGCAGGAGCAGCTTGTAGCAACTCATCATATAGCAGCAGCAGCAGCTCATAGCAACTCATCATACAGCAGCAGCAGTCTGCAATTCATCATATACCAGCAGCAGCTCATAGCAATTCATCATATAGCAGCAGCAGCAGCTCATAGAAATTCATCATATAGCAGCAGTAGGAGCAGCTTGTAGCAACTCATCATTCCCCTTCCCTTCAATTTTTAGTGAGGTTCTACCCGAAACACCCCCTTCCAAAGCGAAATTAGTTAAGCCCAAGCCCATAACTCAAAAATGACTTCTTTACATCTTTTATGGCTTATTTACAATATACCCTGAAAAGGCGGAATCGAACTGGCCCTTAACCTGCAATTCAATTGTGCGTGCAATGATGAGTCACTCCTATCTGCTATCTGTACATTTAGGCATCATCATACATGGCATAACCTAATGCATGTGCATTCCACTGTAGAATCTGGAATATGCAATGTTTATGTTAGTTCATACGTTGCACATGATGTTTAAATGCCCCTTAAATCTGGTCAGTCAAGTGATGGTCTTTAAGCCTCCTTCTTTGCTTCTTTTCTTGATATGTAAGATTTGCTCACACATCTGTTCAATTGCTTGTTTGCATCAGCCAACCATACTAGGACTGTTTGCTTTGATTACTTGCTGTTCTTGACCTAACACTCTAACAGAGCTTGTCAACGATTTAAACACTAAGGGCTGCTGTAGTGGGGCCTTGTCTAACTCATAGGTGAATAAAGGTTTGGCTGTACACTACAGTAGGCTCTCCAAGAGTACTTGGAGATCCAGTTCAAAGGTATGCCTAGTTTTTACATAGTGCAGACATAGTAAATGCTCATTTCATTGTGTGCAAGTGCAAGAGATGCGTCATGTTTCATTATGTGGTGTTGTTTATAATCTCATCCTTTTGTGTTCACAGACTAGAAAGTATGCATATTTATCTTCCAAGGAGACGAGTAACTAGTTTGTGTCACCTTGCAGAGGGGGTGCAATGAAGATAAGACTGAGGATTTCCAAGTACAAGATGTTAGGAAGGAGCCTTGCAAGAGAAGTAGGAGCTGCATTGAGCCTCTTCAACCTGCTAAGGTAAGTCACTGTATGCAACTCAACAGTTCAATTCCTTGTTTGTTTCAGGCATAGTTAATTTTCTCTTTTCAATTGCTTTATTTGTCCTCACTTAATGAGATGCCCAAATAATTGTGCCTGATGTTCGGTACTTGTATCACTATTAGTTGACATAATTAAAGGCCTTACCATTTAATTACTCTGTCGAAGTGTGCCTGAAGCTTTGAAGTCTATTAACCAACTATTATTGCATGAGGCTCACAATCTAGTTTATACTATGCTAATGATTGCATAGTTTTGTGTGCTGTAGTATGTTTGTATGAAACCCTCTGCTGTTCATTATGCTCCCTAAGACTTTAATTGAGGTACAGAATGGCCAACTGCTTGCTTACTTATACGCAACGTGCTATCTAAATTTGTAACTTGTTTGTGTTTTCGATTGGGCCCCAACATCATGCTCCTCTGGTGAGCTAAGAGGGATTTATGTATGCAGGCTGCACAGACTATCTTTTTTACAATTTTTAAAATATCACCTGCTTATGCTTCATGACGTGTAACATTTTTTGTGAAAGTGACATGTAACATTATTGTTAGTCCTGTTTTGCCATGTAGTACAAAATAGTGTCTTGTTGGCTTCACTGTTGTAACTATATTTTTGCCCTAGTCATGTGTACTTACAGAAACATTTCAGGATGAAGTGACATCAACACAAAAATCTGCGAGTAGTGCGGCATGGCCGTTACCGAATGATTATGGTTTGGAATTGGAATGTGCTAATGTTCTCGAGCATCAACTAGAGGTGGCAAGACAACGTGTACATGATTGTCAACGTATAATCAACAAGTTGAGACTGGACATGCAAGTATTAGATGCAGGAGTCAAAAAAATGAAACAAGACACCGAGGTAACCATGAAGGAATTGGAGATTTTGCAGACTGAAATTTGTGCTATCTGAATCCGGCCAACCCTATTTTCTGAAGAGATTATAGTTCAAATGGAGTTAAGTTGATGCGCGTCCATGATGTATGAGCCGTATTTGCCCAGTGTATGTAATTTGCTGTTTGTGTATGCTTTATTATATAGTGCTACTCACTTGACTGACCAGATTTAAGGGGCATTTAAACATCATGTGCAACGTATGAACTAACATAAACATTGCATATTCCAGATTTAAGGGCCCAGATGGGTATGGCACAGATTTAAGGGTCTTTAAGCCGTACCATAATGCCTAGTGGGTATAATCGGCTGTAATTTCTTTATTGTATAGTGTAGGATTATTCTACCTTTCTATGCCTTGATCTCTTTGTTGTATAGTGTATGCTTTTTAGAGGTGATAGTATTGAGTACGATAATTCTTTGAATATGCTATATCGTTCAAACGGGGGCCAACTCGCCCGACCATGGGCCTTCTACATCTCGTAGGATCCATGGGCCTTCTACGTCTCGTAGGATCCATGGGCCTTCTACATCTCGTAGGATCCATGGGCCTTCTACGTCTCGCAGTGTCCATGGGCCTTCTACGTCTCACAGGATCCATGGGCCTTCTACGTCACATAGGATCCATGGGCCGCCGACTCATTTATGGGTCTTGTACTAGCCTTTAATGGGCCGTAGACGGGCCTATAATGGAAATTGTACGTTTTATTGGCTGACCATAATGGGCCGTTAATAGGCCGTATTTGGTGATGCTATGAAAATGGCCCAACAGACTAACGGACCACAAACGGGCCGATTGTAATGACGGGCTGAATTTGGCCCACAAGAAGAAAGTGACAGTAACGGGCCGTAAGTAACCGAATGTTGCAAATAAGCCCAAGAATAAATGGGCTCTGAGAAGGCTGAAAGATAACATGGGCTGTAAACAGCCCAACTGAATAACGGGCCCTTAATGGGTATAAAGCGATACACTATTCATTACGGGCCAGTTTCACCACGGGCCGTTAATGGGTCTAAAGTAATACACTGTTCATCGCGGGCCAGTTTCACCACGGGCCGTTAATAGGACAAGAGTTACATAGGGCCTCATATGGGCCGAAAGACGTCATGGGCCATATATGGGCCAGAAGTGAAAACGGGCTGGAATCATATTGGATGGCCCAGATGACGCTACTGGGCCTAATTCAGATAGGCGTAACAGGCTTTGGGTTAGCGGGTTGTAAATGGGCTATATGCGAACAGGCCGTTAACAGGCTTTCCACGGGCCGGCCAGTCACCTTTTGACCAAGTCAAACGGGCCGGCCTTTTCACAGGAATGGGCCTCTGTTGGGCCGTGCCACGTGCCGACGTATCATAGGCGCCTTCTGTCCAATGAGTGGATGACATCTGTCCCAACAAGGAGCCGACATGTGTTTCCTCCAGCCAATGATGATTTTACACGTGGAAAATCCCCATTGGTCGGGGCTGTTAACGGGTTATCGGATCCAAAACCCGACCCGATAGCTTAACGGTGTTCCGTTACGGTGGATGCCACATGTCGGTCACCCTTGACGAAAGCCCTTCTGTGACGCGCGATTTATCGTCATGGAAGTGGACACTTCCGTGATGATAATTTTGGTAATGTCATCGAACACTTCTACGATAGCACAGGTATGACTATCTCGATTCTGTCATAAATTTGTCATGGATGTACATGCATGACAAAAAACGCGACCTACTGTGACAAACACGTATCATCACGGAAGTGTATTTTTTTGTAGTGCTAGTGTATTAAGTTCATGGAAAAATGGAGTAATGCAATAAGAACGATGACATGATGTAAACAAGATCTATTTATGTAGGAATAGACCCCATCTTGTTATCCTTAGTAGCAATGATACATGCATGTCATTTCTCTTTCTATCACTGAGATTGAGCACCGCAGGATCGAACCCATCACAAAGCACCTCTTCCCATTGCAAGAAAAATCAATCTAGATGGCCAAACCAAACCAAAGTTTCGGAGAAGAAATACAAGGCTACAAAGCTCATGCATAAAATAGTGCAGCAAAGACTCAAATAATATTCATGGATAGATCTGATCATAAACTCACAATTCATCGGATCCCAACAAACACACTTCAAAAAAGTCGTTACAGCGAATAGATCTCCAAGAACATCGAGGAGAACATTGTATTGAAGATCAAAAAGAGAGAAGAAGCCATCTGGCTACTACCTACGAACCCATAGGTCTGTGCTAAACTACTCACGCATCATCAGAGGGGCAACAAGGATGATGAAGAACCCCTCCGTGATTGCTGACCCCTCCGGTAGAGTGCGTGAAAAGGCCTGCAGATTGAATCTGATGGTTCTGGAACTTGCAGCGACGGAAACTGTATTTCCTCGACTCTCCTAGGGGTTTTGGGATTTTAGACTATTTATAGAGCTGATTGTCAGTGGAGAAACCTCCCGTGGGTTCCACTACCCACTAGGGCGCGCTTGGGGCCTGTGGCGCGCCCTGGTGCCTAGTGGGCCCCACAGGCCTCCTTTGGTGCACTTCCTTGGCCTCCGGGTGTCTTATGGGCAGAAAACGTTCTCAAAAAAGTTTCATGCCATTTGGACTCCATTTGGTATTGATTTTCTATGAAGTACAAAAAAGCAAAAATAGCAACTGGCACTGGGCACTATGTCAATAGGTTAGTCCCAAAAAATGATATAAATTGTTAGTAAATGCGTATAAAACATCCAAGAATGATACTTTAATAGCATGGAACAATAAAAAATTATAGATACATTGGAGATGTATCACAGGCCCATGTCCTCAGGCTTTTGTGCCCACATCAGGGTAGCATGAAGTTGGAGAGTGAGCATTCAGCAGTTGAGCATGACATTGATGACATCGGTGAGATCATCCTTCCCTGTGGTGGACCACCATTTGACCCTTTTTACCAGGTCCTCCACCTCCTTCGGTTTCCCCAAGCGACACCCTTCTCTTTCAAAGACTTTAGCTTCTAGAGTGGTCCGACCGAGAAGGATGGCACCGCGGCCTGGCTAAGCGAACGGTTCGGTGATGTAGAACCATTCCTGCTGCCACTCCTTCATTGTCTCGATGAAGGTGCCCTTGGGCCATTCGGCTCCCTGGTTCTTTCTAATCATGGCCCCTCCAGACTCCGCGAGGTCGGAGCCACTGGATTTTGGCTTGATTCTGAAAATCTTCAGCCACAACCCGAAGTGTGGCTCATAGTGGAGAAAGCCCTCACAGACCGTGATAAAGGAGGTGAGGTGGATGATGGGGTTTGGGGCCGTATGAGGAAAATCCATCCCATATTAAAACATCACCCCGCGCACAAAAGGGTTCAACGGGAACCCCAACTCTCGAACGAGGTGGGGGACAAAAACTACTCGCTCCCTGACGTTGCGAGCGAGCACTTCCTGGCCAGCAGCGGGAGCGCAGGTGGCGATGTCGGTGGTTAGGTGCCCCATGTTGCGCAGCTTCAGGATGGTGCCTTCAGTCATGATGGAACCACCCCAGTGCCCCTGGAGGGTCTCGGGCATGGCTGGCAAAAGAGGATGGACTCGCCGGAGGAAAGGGATGCGGGATCGGACCTGGGTGCTGAAGCTAGACGAAGCAATAGATGGGGAGAATGGGAGCGTGGTCAGTTGCGCTGTCCTCCCTTTTGCTCTTATAGTCCTGTGAAAGGCCAAGAGTCCCCCTCGCCACACCGATAAACTCACCACTCCCATCAAAGATGCCATTGAACATATGGGGGGAATAAAATCTTGATGATATCCCTGAGAAAACAGGAACGATCTCTGCCTCGAAGGGATGTGCCAGTATTTTTTTGCCTCAGGCCATGATTTGAGGAGAGTAGTAACTGCTCAATAGGTCGTGCGGTGAGCCGTTTCGATAAAGCTGTCAAGTTGAGTGGAATAGCTCATGCCGAGGTGCTTGGTCTTCGAGGCTAAGTTATGTAATCTCTTTGGGCAAAGCAAACAGGTTCGTTCGGGCTTCGGTTGGCATCACTCCCTTGAAGGAGTGGTTCAAAAATTTACAAGGAGAAACTCGTCTATCGAGCCAAGGACTTCGGATCCGAGGTTGTTATCATCAGGAAGATCTGATTTGTCTCCAACATATCTATAATTTTTTATTGTTCTTTGCTGTTATATTATCATTCTTGGATGTTTTATATTCATTTTATAGCAACTTTATATCATTTTTTGGGACTAACGTATTGACATAGTGCCCAGTGCCACTTGATGTTTTTTGCTTGTTTTTTACTTCACAGAACATCCATATCAAATGGAGTCCAAACGCAGCAAAACTTTTTCAAGATTTTTTCTGCCCAGAAGACAACTTGGGAGCCAAGGAAATTCTAGAGGGGAGGCCCGTGGGGCGCATAAGACACCTAGGCGCGCACAAGGCCCCTGGGCCGCCCAGGTGGGTAGTGGGGCCCACGGGAGTCCTTTCCACCGCCTCTAAGCTCTATAAATACCCAAATATTCTAGGAACCCTAGGGTATTCGACAAAACACAATTCCAGCTGTCGCAAGTTCCACAACCACGAGATCCAATCTAGAGGCCCTTTCCGGCACCTCATCGGAGGGGAACACGATCACGGAGGGGTTCATCCTCCTCATTAGTGCTCCTCCGATGATGCGTGAGTACTTTACCATATACATACGGGTCCGTAGGCAGTAGCTAGATGGCTTCTTCTCTCTTTTTGATTCTGAATACAATGTTCTCCTCGATGATCTTGGATATCTATTTGATGTAATGACTTTCTGCGATGTGTTTGTTGGGATCCGATGAATTGCGAGTTTATGATCAGTTCTATCTATGAATATTATCTGAGTGTTCTTTGATCTCTTATATGCATGATTGTCATAGCCTCGTATTTCTTCTCCCAAACTTTGGTTTGGTTTGTCCTACCAGATTGATTTTTCTTGCAATGAGAAGAGGTGCTTAGTGATGGGTTCGATCTTGCGGTGTCCTCACCTAATGACAGAAGGGGTGGCGAGGCACACATGCATCGTTGCTATTAAGGATAAAAAGATGGGGTCTAGTCCTACATGAATAGATCTTGTCTACATCATGTCATCATTCTTATTGCATTACTTAGTTTTTCCATGAACTTAATACACTAGATGCATGTTGGATAGCGGTCGATGTGTGGAGTAATAGCAGTAGATGCAGGAAGGAGTCGGTCTACTAATCTTGGACGTGATGCCTATATACATGATCATTTCCTTGGATATCATCATAATTATTTGTTGTTTTATCAATTGCCCAACAGTAATCTGTTTACCCACTGTATGCTATTTTCTCGAGAGAAGCCACTAGTGAAATATACGCCCCCCGGATCTATTTTCTATCATATTGTTTTCAGATCTATTATTCCAAAATCCCAAAAATACCATGCTGCACCTTTTATTTATTTATTTTATTTTGTGTTTTTGCTAGATCTATTTATCCAATCTCATACAATTTTATCTATCTACATACTGAGGATGGATTGACAACCCCTCTTACACGTTGGGTTGCAAGTATTTGTTCTTTGTGTGCAGGTGCCGCTTACATAGTGTTGCCTGGTTCTCCTACTGGATTGATAACCTTGGTTTCATAACTGAGGGAAATACTTACCATTGTTGTGCTGCATCATCCTCTCCTCCTCGAGGAAATACCATCACAGATACAAGCAATCAGGAAGAATTTCTGGCACCGTTGCTAGGAAGACATCAACATCTATTAGGTTCCTAATCACAAATCTCATCTCCTTGTCATTTACTTTATTTGCCATTTGCCTCTCGTTTTCATCTCCCCCACTTCTAAAATGTTTTTACAAAAAAAATTGCCTTCTTTTTCGTTTGCCTTTTTATCGTTTGATCTTTTATTTGCTTGTGTTGCCATGTTCCTCCTATTTTCTTGCTAAAAACCTATTGATATGGATCCTTATCCTCTTGCTATTCTTTTTAAAAGATCTTATTATGATGAACCAACTGCTAGTGATTTGAGTGCACTAGATTATCTTTATGAAGTTTTGCTTGAAAATCGTGAATCTGAAAATTGTGATGAAGTGTTAGAGGAAGAAATTTATAAAGTGATTCATGATAGCTCCTTGAAAGAAAATCATGATCGCAATGATGTTACTATAAATTATATTAATGTCAATTTTGTTAATGATATGGAAAACCACAAGCTTGGGGATGATAATTTTGTTATGTCCACTACTTATTGCAATGATCATGATTGGGGTGATAATGTTTCTTATGATCTTGAAAGTTTATTTAAGCCTCATGATGAATATGATATTGATAATAATGTTTATAATAATATTGAAAGTGGGTTTGTAAGAGCATCAACTTTAGGTAAAAATAATCCCACATATTTGGAGAGTGTTCAATCTTATGAAAGTTTTGATGAAAGTGGGTTTGGAGAGGTCATGACTTTAGTTGATGTTAATCCCACTATCTTGGAAGATTATAAAACTTTTATGCATGTAGATCATGAAGAGAAAATTTTATATGATAGCTATATTGTTGAGTTTGATTATGATCTTACATGTCATTTTTATGAGAGAGGAAAATATTGTGGTAGAAATTTTCATGTTACTAAATTACCTCTTGTTATGTTGAGATCGTCAATGTTTTATTCTTCTACCTTCCATATGCTAGAAATTTCTTGTCTTGATAATTTGTTTCCTTATAAAATGCATATGCATAGGATGTATGTTAGACTTAAATGTGTTTTCACATGTTTCATGATGCTCTATTTGTGTTTCAATTATTATATTTCATGTGAGCATCACTAAAATTATCAATGCCTAGCTAAAAGGCTTTAAAGAAAAGCGCTATTTGGGAGGCAACCAATGAATAAAATATTTTTTTCTCTTTTTATTTCTATTTTTTGTGTCCACAAAATTATGCTAATGTTATGATTGTGTTTTATGTTTTAATTAGAGTATGTGCCAAGTAAAGTCTTTAGGATATCTTTGGGTAGTTGATTTGATCCTATCGAAAAACAGGAACTTTTGCATCCAGTAGCTGAATTGTTGATATCACAGAAGCGACAAAAAATACTGAATGTTTTACACAAGATTGATATACAAATTGCCTCTATTGTCCTAATTTTTTTGAATTTTTGGAGTTACAGAAGTATGAGTAAAATTCGAGTCTTTAGAGACTGTTCTGTTTTTGATATATTCTATTTTCGTTGCATTGTGTGCTTCTTTTGATGAATCTATGGATTGTATCGGGGGGTATAAGCCATGGTAATGTTAGAATACAGTAGGTATACTGCAATAATAAAATATGAATGGGTTTACAACAGTACCTAAAGCAAAGATTGGTTTTCTTATACTAACGGATCTCGCAAAGGTTTTGTTAAATTTTGTGTCATTGAAGTTTTCAGGCTTTGGGTGAGACCACGATGGATGAAGGAATAAGGAGTGAAAAGAGCCTAAGCTTGGGGATGCCCATGGAACCCCAAGTAAATATTTAAGGAGAACCAAGCAACTAAGCTTGGGGATGCCCCGGAAGGCATCCCCTCTCTCTTCTAACACACATCGGTAATTTTACTTGGAGCTATATTTTTATTCGTCACATATCATGAGTTTTGCTTGGAGCGTCTTATATTATATGAGTCTTTGCTTGTTTTTCCTTTTAGTTTGTCGCAATCATCCTTGCTGGACACACCTATTTGAGAAAGCCATAATGATGCTATGATTTGTTATAATTGCTCTAGGTGCTTCACTTAAATTTTTTGAGCTATGTAATTGCTCTAGTGCTTCACTTAGATTAATTTGAGAGTTAGTAAATCTTTAAATAAATTCTCTCATGCTTCACTTATATTATTTTAAGAGATGAAAATTTTGTATGCTCATGTTCTTCACTTAAATTTATTTGAGAGCTTGTCATAAGCAACGGTAATATATTAATCTAGTCCCAAAGTGATAGATATTCAAGAGGGATATAATAAAACTCTCATGAAGATCATTGGACAAAATAAACTTGATTCTTTGTAATAGTTTCGAGATATGATGATAGTAATATGTGAGTTATGTTGGTGAGTAATTATGCTTTAGTAAGAATATTGGTGTTAAGGTTTGTGATTCCCTATGCAAGCACGAAAGTCAATAGTTATGCAATGATTTACATCCTACTTGTGGTGCATTATTTGGTGTTAGTTACGTCTGATGCTCGTTTATGTGAATTTTCATTTTTTGGTTGGTTGCTTCTCAATCTATTCGCTAGCCTTTCCTTGTACTAAGTGAGAATACTACTTGTGCATCCAAAACCCTTAAACCAAGTTGTGCCAAATGATTCCACCATACCTACCTATATGTGGTCTTTCCATGTTGTTCCAAGTAAATTTGTATGTTCCATCTCTTAGTTTCAAAATGAATTTTGCTTTAGTGTGTCTTACCGCTCATGAAGCGGGAGGGGGTGGCCAATATTTTTCCATGTTAGATGTGTTATTCTCAAGATGAGTGTTTATTCACTTGTCATTGCATGAGAGTGTGGCGGTAATAGGGATGCCTAGTCCCGAAATGAAAAAGAAATTTACTTTATGTTGTCAAATAAGAAATTCCTTGGGAAGTGTTGGTATGGAAGGCACCCGTGGATACGGCTAGCCATGGATTGTGAAAGAATGGTGGAAAAAGGAATAAACTTTATTTTATGTTTGGAACCGCCTATGATGTGTCTAGCATGGAAAGTATTGGGAATTCTCGGTCGTTTTAGTTGATGGGAAAAGCATGCCTCTCAAAAAAATTATCTCCCAATTTAAGCTTTGAGCTCTAACACCTCTACAAATCTCTGCTTCCCTCTGCGAAGGGCCTATATATTTAATTTTTGCAATTTTTATTTTTATTTGAGTCTCCATCTTCTCTTATAAAGCACCAACCAGGGAGCACTATGATCATACTTGTGCATTGGATGTATCTAATATTCGAGTGTGTTTCATAGATGGATCAATGATTGAGCTTGATGGGCTAGGGATAACTTTATTTAGTGTTGAATTTTGAAAGACATGGTTGCTTGTTGATATGCTTGAGTATTGAAATCTTCTTGTCAAATATAGACTATTGCTTTGAACGGTCTAGAAGTCCAAATGTCCATGCTACAAAAGAAAAGAATATGTGATGAACATGTCAGGCAGCATTCCACATCAAAAGTTCTATTTTTATCAATTACCTACTCAAGGACGAGCAGGAATTAAGCTTGGGGATGCTGATACGTCTCCAATGTATCTATAATTTTTGATTGTTCCATGTTTGTTATATTATCATTCTTGGATGTTTCATATTCATTTTATAGCAACTTTATATCGTTTTTTGGGACTAACCTATTCACATAGTGTCCAGTGCCAGTTGTTGTTTTTTGCTTGTTTTTTACCTCACAGAATATCCATATCAAATGGAGTCCAAACACTGCGACTCTTTTTAGACATTTTTTCTGCCCAGGAGACAACTTGGGAGCCAAGGAAGTGCCCCAGGGGAGGCCCATGGGGCCCATAAGACACAAGGGCGCGTTAGAGGCCCCTGGCACGCTCATGTAGGTAGTGGGGCCCACGGGAGTCCTTTCCATCGCCTCTCAGCTCTATAAAAACCCAAATATTCCAGAAACCCTAGGGGAGTCGACAAAACTCAATTCCAGCCGCTGTAAGTTCCAGAACAACAAGATACAATCTAGAGGCCCTTTCCGGCACCTCGATGGAGGGGAACGTGATCACGGAGGGGTTCATCATCCTCATTGGTGCTTCTCCGATGATGCACGAGTAGTTTACCACAGACCTACGGGTCCGTAGGCAGTAGCTAGATGGCTTCTTCTCTCTTTTTGATTCTGAATACAATGTTCTCCTCGATGCTCTTGGATATCTATTTGATGTAATGACTTTCTGCGGTGTGTTTGTTGGGATTCGATGAATTGCGAGTTTATGATCCGTTCTATCTATGAATATTATTTGAGTCTTATTTGATCTGTTATATGCATGATTGTTATAGTCTTGTATTTCTTCTTCGAAACTTCGGTTTGGTTTGGCCAACTAGATTGATTTTTCTTACAATGGGAGGGGTTCTTTGTGTGGGTTCGATCTTGCGGTGTCCTCACCCAGTGACAGAAGCGGTAGCGAGGCACACATGTATCGTTGCTATTAAGGATCAAAAGATGGGGTCTACTCTAACATGAATAGATCTTGTCTACATCATATCATCGCTCTTATTGCATTACTCCAGTTTTCCATGAACTTAATAGACTAGATGCATGCTAGATAGCGATCAATGTGTGGAGTAACAGTAGTAGATGTAGGCAAGAGTCGGTCTACTAATCCTGGACGTGCTGCCTATATACATGATCATTGCCTTGGATATCATCTTAATTATTTGCTCTTCTATCAATTGCCCAATAGTATTTAGTTTACCCACTGTATGCTATTTTCTCGAGAGAAGCCACTAGTGAAATCTACGGCCCCGAGGTCTATTTTCTATCATATTCTTTTTAGATCTATTATCCAAAAAACCCAAAAAAAACGTGCTGCACTTTTTATTTATTTATGTTATTTTGTGTTTTTTTAGGGTAGTTATTTTGTGTTTTTCTAGATCTTTTTATCCAATCTCATACAATTTCATCTATCTCAAAACCCAAGAGGGATTGACAACCCCTCTTACGTGTTGGGTTGCAAGTATTTGTTCTTTGTGTGCAGGTACCACTTACATTGTGTTGCTTGGTTCTCCTACTTGATTGGTAACCTTGGTTTCATATCTAAGGGAAATACTTACCGTTGTTCTGCTGCATCATCATCCCCTCTTCGGGGAAATACCAACACAGATACAAGCAATCAAGATCGTCCTCGGCATATAAGATGGTGTCCTGGATAAGGGGGTACTAACCCAGTCGGCCCTTTCTACTCAGGTTGGGTCGGCAAGCCTTCATTCGTGATCAAGATGGACTCCTGAAGTTGTAAGCAGGAGGCATGATCAAGACTGCCTCCCCGAAGACTTGACGTATACTCCAAGATCTCTACCGCCACCTAGCTTCTAGTAACCGACCATGTAACCCTAGATATATATAAGATATAGGGTTTAGCCCGTAGAGGGGAGATTAACACAAAATTGTTCGCCTAGCCCTAGAGTTAGACCACACATTACAATCTCGAGGTAGATCAACTATGTACTTGATACATCTTCATCAATATAAACAAGAGCAGAACATAGGGTTTTACCTCCATCAAGAGGGACTGAACCTAGGTCAACATTGTCTCCTTCATTCCTATTACCATCGAACCAAGATCCACAGCTCGGGACCCCTACCTCGAGGTCTGTCGATTTTGACACCGACACTTATCACATACTTCTCAAAGCGACGATGTATTTCATTCATTTAGTCATTTGTCAAAGCTTTGATATATATGTTGTCATCAATTACCAAAAAGGGGGAGATTGAAAGTGCAACTAATCCCCAGATGGTTTCACTAATTCATAACAACATCTATATCATTGAACTAATGTCCATTCAAGTTAAAGATGTTAGGATGTTCAATGATTGGCATGGCATGGACTAATGATTGTGGACTCCTCAAAATGCTAAGGACATGGATTTGGCAAAACCTCAAGACTCTACATTTTTGGTTAAGTGATCCAAGATCACATTGAGTCCATAGGAAAGCCAATATTATTTAAAGGGGATGAGGTTTTGATCATGATCTATTTGCTCAAGTGCTTAGTGATATTGCTCCAAAACCCTCAACCACTTTCTCCATCCAAATATGTCCAAACCCTACATTCAAACTCGGCCACACCAAAAGTTCCTATCTACAGCCACTAAGTTCTTGTAAACATAGTGATGCAGAGCATCCTTCCATCATCCCCATGGACTCTAAAAAACACATCAAGCCCCACATCGACCCATCACTAGAGCTAGAGCACGTGCAATGGAAACCGAGGTGAACTCTTTCCTACTCGACACGCATATGGATACAAGTGGAACTTGGTTGCTACCTCACCAAAATGCTCTATGTGTCATTAGGTACGAAGAGAAACATTACCAAGCAGCTAAGGAGCATCACCAAGGAGTAAGAGAACCACCCCAAGTCCACACAAAGGAAGGAGAAGACAAACTGCAGCTGGACAGGAAGTCCCAGGCGACCCCGTGCGCATGGCACCCGAGACCCCGTGCCCACAGACTATCCAGGGAGTTGGCGTTGTAGCTCCCCATGCGCATGGGTGTGTACCGTGCACACATGGGACCCCAGTGCACACGGGCCCAACTTACCCAGTTCGCACGGGCCCTACATGATTGGCCGCTGAGATTGTGTTTTGGACCTCCTATTCTTCCACTTCGACCCCAAGCCTATATATTCCACATCTAGGGTTATTTTTAGAGTTATCAAAGTATTATGCAATTTGTGAGCTTTGCTCCTTCTACCACTCCATTGGATATCAAGGCATCTTAGGAGAGGATCCACTTGTGGATATCAAGACCTCCATCTTGGAGAAGACTACCATCATCAAGACCTCATCTCTTAGGAGTGGGAAGAACCTTTATCTAGTGCTTGTTTCCTTGTATTGTTCATGTATTCTTGTGGATCTCATGTATGCTATTCTAGTGGATGTGTTATTTGGGTTTTGTTTGAGTAATTTTCCCCTTGTGTTCTTGAGTGTTCATCTCTTTCCCCACCTCCAAGTGTGAAAAAGATACCCTCTAGGGTTTCACTCTACAACATATTGGTATCATGAGCAAGGTTGATTCACGTCTTGGAGTCCCTACCTTCAACTTTCTAGCTTGATTTTGTTGTTTTCCGTCCTAATTAGAAAATCCCCACCAAAAATAGCCCCAAAATTTTTCTTGCAATTTGGTAGATCTTGTGAGATTTGGTTGATTTGATCCACGAATTTGGTGTTTGACAAGTGGATCTACCCCCCCTACCACCTTCCACCACCTTTCCATCCTTCGATTTTGGCCGATTTTTCAAAATACCCACGGATCAGGAGCTTTTCATCCGCTCATAGAGGACCCCGTGTACACGGGCCATTGGGACACCATGCCCACGGGACCCCGTGCACACGGGCATCACTTACCCCGTGCACACGGACCATCCAGAGCACTTGGGCCATTTCCTGTTTTGCACCATTTTGACATCCCACCACCACTTGTGTTCTTCCGCAATATTTCTCGTGGTTGTTTGAGTTTTGGATTGCAATTTCTCTCATGTCCTAAGGTGTTTTGGCTACTTAGGTGCGATTTGACATCATCATCACCGCCACTCGACCATCCACTTGGGCTCCATATCGGCTTCGATAAACATCACCTTCATTACAATCGTAAGAAAGGATGGTAACCTCGACAACACCATAGCATTACCCTTGACATTACCTTGATAGCTTCGAGCCTCTTTTGCGTAGCTTACCCATCGAGACTAGCGAGTTGAGAACTGTCGGGCCACGCCTTAGTGCACCTTAGTGTTAGGTCTCTCCTGTTCATATACTACTTGTTGATTCGCATTGTGGCTCACATATCAAGCATTGTGGCATAGTAAAAAAAAGCTTTTAAGCAAAAGAGAAGAGAGGCAAAGAGCTTATAAGCAATAGCATTGAGCCTCATAGCATAGCTACATCATCTTGGTCACTACATACTTAAGCATACTTGGGATGGTAGATGACCCGTTTCTCTCTTAGGATGGTGCACTAGCATATCTACCCATTAGAGCAATCGAGCTACGTATTTCTAGTATCCGTGCAACACAAGCTTTATCCGTGGTTTCACATCTTGTGCTCACTCCTTGGTTGTGTGGATCCCATTTATCTTCTTTGTGTGTATTCCTCGTGATATCCTTGGGTTTGATAAATTTGTCTTACATGCAATTCGTACGTCTCTTCAACTTTTTCGACATCTTGACTAAAATTTGCTTGAATTATTTGTGGAACTTCTGAAAGTACAACTATCCCTAGGTGGTTTTGGTAATTCAACAACATATAGCTCATTGAGCTAATGCTATTCCAAGACATATATTTCAGGAAAGCTCAATGAATGGCATGGCATGGATGATGAAAGTGGATCCCTCAAAATACTAAGGACAAAGGATTGGCTCAAGCTCATTAGCTCAAGACTCTTCATTTTACATTTTAGTGATCCAAGATCACATTGAGTCTATAGGAAAAGCCAATACTATCAAGGAGGGATGAGGTGTTGCTTAATGAGCCTCTTGCTTCATGTGCTTAGTGATATGCTCCAAAACCCTCAGCTACTTTCTCACATCCACAAATGACCTAAACCCAAAGCCAAAATCGGTCACACCGATTCTTCCTATCCGGCGCCACCGAGTTCAAATGTCATAGCCACTGCCACAAACCCTAGGCAAATCGGTTCTACCGATAGGGATCTCGGTCTCACCGAGATGGGATTGTAATCTCTCTGTTTCCCTTCGTAACGTTTCGGTCAAACCGAAGTGAGCGATCGGTCCCACCGAGATTGCAATGTAAACTCTCTGTTTCCCTTTTGTAACATTTCGGTCTCACCGAAAAGAGCAAATCGGTCCCACCGAGTTTACCTGACCAACTCTCTGGAAAGCTTATTACCAAAATCGGTCTCACCGAGTTTGTGTAATCGGTCTTACCGAGATTACGTTATGCCCTAACCCTAACCGAATCGGTCTCACCGAGTTGCATGTCAGTCCCACCGAAAATCACTAACGGTCACTAGGTTTACTAAATCGGTCCGACCGAGTCTGTTGAATCGGTCCCACCGAGTTTGGTAAATTGTGTGTAACGGTTAGATTTTGTGTGGAGGCTATATATACCCCTCCACCTCCTCTTCATTCGTGGAGAGAGCCATCAGACTAAACCTACACTTCCAACTTACCATTTCTGAGAGAGAACCACCTACTCATGTGTTGAGGCCAAGATATTCCATTCCTACCATATGAATCTTGATCTCTAGCCTTCCCCAAGTTGCTTTCCACTCAAATCTTCTTTCCACCAGATCCAAATCCTATGAGAGAGAGTTGAGTGTTGGGGAGACTATCATTTGAAGCACAAGAGCAAGGAGTTCATCATCAACGCACCATTTGTTACTTCTTGGAGAGTGGTGTCTCCTAGATTGGCTAGGTGTCACTTGGGAGCCTCCGACAAGATTGTGGAGTTGAACCAAGGAGTTTGTAAGGGCAAGGAGATCGCCTACTTCGTGAAGATCTACCGCTAGTGAGGCAAGTCCTTCGTGGGCGACGGCCATGGTGGGATAGACAAGGTTGCTTCTTCGTGGACCCTTCTTGGGTGGAGCCCTCCGTGGACTCGCGCAACCGTTACCCTTCGTGGGTTGAAGTCTCCATCAACGTGGATGTACGATAGCACCACCTATCGGAACCACGCCAAAAACATCCGTGTCTCCAACTGCGTTTGAATCCTCCAAACCCTTCCCTTTACTTTCTTGCAAGTTGCATGCTTTAATTTCCGCTGCCTATATACTCTTTGCATGCTTGCTTGAATTGTGTGATGATTGCTTGACTTGTCCTAAGATAGCTAAAATCTGCCAAACTCTAAAATTGGGAAAAGGTTAAGTTTTTAATTGGTCAAGTAGTCTAATCACCCCCCCTCTAGACATACTTCAAGGTCCTACAAGTGGTATCAGAGCTTTGGTCTCCATTTGCTTTGATTTCCATAGCTTTTGGTGGTCATAGCCTTGGTTTCACAACCTAGGAGAGTATGGCGTCTAGCGAGGGAAATTATCACCGTAGAGGTCCTTACTTTGATGGTACTAATTTTGCTAGTTGGAAGCATAAGATGAAAATGCATATTCTCGGACATAACCCCGCCGTTTGGGCTATTATTTGTATTGGCTTGCAAGGTGAATTCTTTGATGGGAGAGAGCCGAACCGTGAAGCTAATGCGGAAGAATTGAAGATGCTGCAATACAACGCTCAAGCTTGTGATATCATCTTCAACGGATTGTGCCCCGAAGAATTCAACAAAATCAGCCGTCTTGAGAATGCAAAGGAAATTTGGGACACTTTGATTGATATGCACGAAGGTACCGAATCCGTCAAGGAATCCAAGTTGGATGTGCTCCAAAGTCAGCTTGACAAGTTCAAAATGAAGGATGGTGAAGGTGTCGCTGAAATGTACTCTAGGCTTGCTCTTATTACAAATGAGATTGCCGGCTTAGGGAGTGAAGAGATGACCGACAGATTCATCATCAAGAAGATCCTAAGAGCATTGGATGGAAAGTATGATACCGTGTGCACATTGATCCAAATGATGCCAAACTACAAAGATCTCAAGCCAACGGAAGTCATTGGAAGGATTGTTGCTCATGAGATGTCACTCAAGGATAAGGAGGAACTTCACAACAAGTCAAGTGGTGCTTACAAAGCCTCAAGTGAAGCCCCACATCATCAAGTGAGAAACAAACCTTCAATGAAGAATTGAGCTTAATGGTGAAGAACTTCAACAAATTCTACAAGAGTAGAAGCAAAGAAAGAAGCTCCAAGTCAAGGTCTTACCATGACAAAAGATCTTCCAGTCGAGAGCGCAATTGCTACAATTGTGGGAGGCCTGGACACTATTCCAATGAGTGTACGGCACCCTACAAAAGAAGAGAAGATTCTCCAAAAGGAAGAAGTAGAAGAGAAGAATCACCACCAAGAGAGAGGAGGAGTAGAGATGATCGTTATGAACGAAGATCCTCACGGAGAAGCAAAGATTCGGAAAGGAAGGACAAGTCATCAAGGAGCTACACAAAACGAAGACATCAAGCTCATGTTGGTGAATGGGTTTCCGGCTCCGACTCCGACAAACACTCCGAGAGAAGCTATCACTCCGACTCCGAACATACTCAAGATGAAGGTGTTGCCGGTCTAGCACTTGTGTCAACCAACTCCTACGACATATTTGATTCACCAAATGAAGGAATTGGAAGATGCTTCATGGCCAAAGGTCCAAAGGTAACACATCCTGAGTATGTTGATTTCAATAGTGATGAAGATGACTTGCTTGTGGATGATGATTTACTTGTTGACAACTCTAGTGATGAATACTATGATGAAACGTCAATTAATCATGCTAATCAAGATAAAACGAATGACAATGATAAGGAGAAGATTGAGCTTCTAACTAAAGAACTAAACACTCTTAAGTTAGCTCATGAAACTATCTTCGAAAATCATCGAGAACTTTTAAGGGCTCATGAGAAGTTACGCTTTGAAAAGCTCAATCTTGAGCAAGAGCATGAGTTCTTAAAAGCAATCAATGATGATCTTCGTAAGAAAAGTTCTTCTTACATTGCCAAGCGTTTACTCCTATCTACTTACATGCCTCAAGTCAAGTCTAGTAACAAGTACAAGAAAGATACTTCCTCTAGTAGTAACAATAATAATGTCAAATCCAATATTGTTGCTTCTAGTAGTTCTCTTGATTCCACTAATGATTCTCTTAGCCAAGTTACACTTGAGCAAGAAAATAGCTTATTGAAGGGAATTATAGAGAAAGGTGTTTACAAGAGCCTTGCCGGGAGTAAGCAATTCGAGGAAATTGTACGCAAGCAAGGAAGGCACCGGAAGAATCAAGGTGTTGGTTTTGAACGAAAGTTCAATGCCAATGGAGTTGAGTGGGAAGAAGATCAATACCCCAAGACGAAGTTTGTTCCTCAACAAGAGAAGTATGATCCTACTTCCTTCAAGGGAACACAAGCTCAAGATGATCTTCCACCACAAGACCATAAAGGCAAGGACAAGCTTCAAGAAGAGATTGATGCATTTGAAGAAGCACCCAAGGTCTCGGTCAAGTGGATTCCCAAGACTACGTCAAGTTCTACTTCATCAAGTACAACTACAACTCCAAGGATTCCCATCAAGATGATGTGGATCCCGAAGAAGAAGAACTAGAGAGTTCTTGAGGGTGACTCCGCCAACATTCTTCACTCATATTATTATGGCAAGGACAAGTGCAATCAACTTCCACATCTTGCACTAGTTCAAGGAGTCACAAACCCTCATGTTGGTAAGGCAAGGAACCAGGTAACCTAATGTTTTCATGGACATCATCTTGTGTGTGCATCACTCTATGTCTATGGATATTCTTGTTTGTTCCTTGTGGGACTAACCCATGTAGGTATGTTGAAAGTGCAACTCACTCCAATGGATTGCTCCAAATGATCTGCATCAACATTGAGCATCCACATCTTCAACACCTACATGAAGTCATCATCGACAAAACCCAAGGTTAGTTCATCCCTCTAAAAGGGGATCTCACATCTAGGGGGAGCTTAACTCTAAGACTTGAGTCAAAGCAACTCTAATGGTGTGAACACATCAATGCATTATGTAAAAGTGGTAACCCCACTTGGGCTTAAACGATGAGTATGACCTATGATCAAATGTTTATCATTTGACTCCTAAGTCAATATACTCATATATAGATGACCTAGTCATCGCCAATTGTTTGATAGATGCTAGAATTGGTTGTGCATGCTTTGCCACATATTTCATTTGCCATCTTATTGTGTGAGCATGTTGGTGCATATTTTACTCATTCAAGGACATCCACTTGTTGTTTTGATTGTTTGGTTCTTCCTTCTTTTGGCCAAGTGGATGGACAAGAATGCCTAAGAACTTTCTCTAGCTATCTATGCTTTTCTCGTCTCAAACTCTATTCATGCTACATCACAAAATTTGATCAAGTCAGATTCGAACCACTCTGTGTGAGGAGCACTCGGAGTCCCCGATTCGTCATAGACTTAAACTTCCAAAACTTCTTTGTGATTCTCGGTCTGACCGATTCCTCCATTTCGGTCCTACCGAGATCACTAAGTCGATCTAGGTTTTCAATCTCGGTGCAACCGATTTGAACTTTTCGGTCACACCGAGTTGCTGTAACTGAACACAGTTATGCATCTCGGTGCCACCGAGTTGTTCCACTCGGTCACACCGACAGGGTCGGGCTATATATAGTCACGGGCAAAATTTGGAAATTTCTCCGAACCCCTTCGCCCGCGCAATAGCTCGCTCTGCCTCCAAGGTCTCCGGATCGTCTCCTCGTCGCCAGCCGCCTCCTGTCGCTGGTCTCCGCCGCCGTCAACGGAATTCAACCCCGCCGTTGCCGCCGTAGCGAGTTCATCGCCAAGCTAGGGTATGGACTCGATCACTGTGCTATCCTCGTCCGATTCCTAGCACATTGTGTTCTTATTGATTCTTGCCACGATTGAAACACTCCGATCCAGTCAATGCAATCCGTAGATTAGATGAGATTTGAAAATTTAGGGTTAGGTTTCCGCCGAAACCATCTCGGACCCACCGAGTTGAAAAACTCGGTCCCACCGATTTGGCTTATGCCATTGCACTAGTAACTCTCGGTCTGACCGAGAATTGCTAATCGGTGCGACCGATTTTAGGACTTTGTGAAACCCTAGCAGTCTCGGTGCCACCGAACTGTGACTCGGTCCAACCGAGTTCATCAGTTTAGGTTCCAAAACTGCTTCGGTATCACCGAGTTTGAAAATCGGTTGATCCGAAATGCTTTCTGTGGAAAACTAAAACTGAATTTTTGAATCATTCTTTTGCAAAAATCTCTGCATTTTGTGATGCTCATCCACTCCATCTCATCTATAACTCTTCACAGGGTCAGCAGTCAGAGTTTGCAGCATGTCAGACCAGAGTGACAGTCAGAACAGGTCAGAAGGGCAGATGCAAATGAGTGAGGGCACTAGTCCCTCCAGCACTTCAGATGAAGGCAGCAGGAGCACTCCTAGCAACCTGCCTAAGGCTGCTACCAGGCAAAGGAAGAAGAGAACTTCAGACTCTGAAGATGAGGATTATAGAGCTGAAGAGGATGAAGCTACTTCCAAGAAGGTAGTGCACAAGAAGGTGCTTAGTTCAACTGCAGTAAAGCCAGGCATGAAGATCAAAAGGCCTGCAGGGAGACAACCAATGTCCAAAGCCAGAGCATCAACTCAACTGCCTGAGATGCCTGAAGAGCCAGCTGCTGAAGGAAAGAAAAGGAAGGAAAGGGTCAAGAAGACCATGGCCAGAGTTGTTGGGCAACCTTCCATGATGGAAGAAGAAGAGCTTGCTGCACCAGCACCAAAGGCACCAAAGCTTATGGGAGATGCTATTAGATCAGGGGCTGCAACATCTAAGCCCAAGGAAGCACCCAAAGCTGCCCCCAAGGCCAAGTCTGCACCAAAGAGGAATACCAGGAGTATTCCAGCTGCTGAGAAGAACAAGGCCCCAGTGCCTGAGGTTGCTGAGGAGGAAGATGAAGAAGGACAAGTTCTGAGGAAGCTCAAGCCCAAGATACCAGACCATAATGATGCCCATCCTGTAGCTAAGGACATGAACATCAGAAAAGATTCAGGGTTGAGGCTATGGAGGATGGCAAATCCATATGCCACAAGGAGAAGAACTGTTGTTGATTACAGGTTCCATACAAAGGAACAGCAGGACTTCTATGAGACAATCTTGTTGGACAAAAAGCCCATTGTGTGTGATATGAGGTGGGTCGACTGGACCTACATGAAGGAAATGAAGAACACTATCCAGGAGTTCAAGACAGTTTTGTTGCTTGTGGAGTTGCAGATTTTGTTGGGCAGAAGCTCACAAACTGGAATGATGAACTCATTATGCAATTCTACTCCACAGCACACTTCTATCCAGATGGAAGGATAGTTTGGATGTCTGAAGGTACAAGGTACCAGTCAACTGTTGAGGAGTGGGCAAAACTGATAAATGCCCCAAAGGAAAATGATGATGACCTGGATGTATATGCCAAGAAGAAAATGGAACATAATACCATGGCACATATGTACAAGGAGATCCCAGACAAAGCCCTAGAGACTTTCTCTTTTGGATCAGTCCACTTTCTTATGTCAGGGCTGCCTACAATCAACTGGATCCTAAGGCACACTCTATTGCCTAAGTCTGGTGACCACAACATGATCAGAGGGCATGCAATCAACATGTTGCATTTGTTTGATGTGCCTCAGAAATTCAAGGTCATGAGCCTTATAGTAGAAACTATTAAGAGGACTGCAGCAGATCATAAGAGGAGTTGTGGATATGCCCCTCAGATTCAGGAGTTGATTAACTCAAAGATGGGCACAGGCAAATATCTATTGGATAGGGAACATTTTCCTCTCTATCCAGACTTTGAGGATAATGAGGTTGTCATGAATGAAGATGAACCATCATCAGTTCAAGCTCAAGAGAAGAAGGAGAAGGCAAGGAAGGAGAAGGCTGCCAAGATGCCAACTCAAGAGGAGGCATCTGAGTATTTCTTGAAGAACAAGCAGGAGCAGCTTGGTTACTTGATAGCATCAACACTGAGGATTGAGAAGGGGTTGGCCACCTTAACTCAGAATCAGGAAAGCTTGGAAAGAATCATGGAACAAAAATTCTATGATCTTGATGTCAAGGTAACTGAGATTCAGTCAGTTGTGGAGCAGCTGCAGGATGACATGCAGGAGAGGAAGGGAAAAACTACCACTAATGTATTTGCCAGAGTGCCTAGATCTCAGAGGTCAGCAGCAGTTCCACTGACAGACACTAGAGTAACATCATCTGCACCAGCTACAGCTCCTACAGCTCCAGTGCAACCAGCTCCAGCACCAACTCCTTCAGCTCCCTCTACATCAACTGAAGCCTTCGTCCAAGGAGCCATCTCTACACCACCAACTGAAGATCAAGCCTGAGAGTCGATCTAGCACTATGCATTTTCTATGAACTTTTTGGTAACTTGTTGCCAAAGGGGGAGAAAAATGTATAGATCATAGGCTTCGAGAGAGAGAGTGTTGCTTTTGTTCTCTCTTGCTTTGGTGGTTTTTAAACTTGTTTGCTTTTGATTGCTTAAGATACTATGCTATTCTTGTGAGACATTGATGATCATGTGTTTGATCATAAGCTACACTTATGCATGTTTGATGTTTTTATCCTATCTATCCTATGTGATCATTCACTTTGCTTGGTGATGAGTGCATGTATTCAATCTTTATCATTTTGAGCGCTCCACCAAGATGTATGTGACATGGAAGAGTAACCCATGAGCCTAATTCCTTGTGCATTTGCAGTCCAAAGCAAATCTTAAACTATGCACAAATTTAGGGGGAGCTCTTGCTTATCACATACTTCTCAAAGCGACGATGTTTTTCAATCTTATTATCATTTGTCGAAGCTTTGATCTATATGTTGTCATCAATTACCAAAAAGGGGGAGATTGAAAGTGCAACTATCCCTAGGTGGTTTTGGTAATTCATAACAACATATAGCTCATTGAGCTAATGCTATTCCAAGACTATATTTCAGGAAAGCTCAATGAATGGCATGGCATGGATGATGAAAGTGGATCCCTCAAAATACTAAGGACAAAGGATTGGCTCAAGCTCATTAGCTCAAGACTCTTCATTTTATATTTTAGTGATCCAAGATCACATTGAGTCTATAGGAAAAGCCAATACTATCAAGGAGGGATGAGGTGTTGCTTAATGAGCCTCTTGCTTCATGTGCTTAGTGATATGCTCCAAAACCCTCAGCTACTTTCTCACATCCACAAATGACCTAAACCCAAAGCCAAAATCGGTCACACCGATTCTTCCTATCCGGCGCCACCGAGTTCAAATGTCATAGCCACTGCCACAAACCCTAGGCAAATCGGTTCTACCGATAGGGATCTCGGTCTCACCGAGATGGGATTGTAATCTCTCTGTTTCCCTTCGTAACGTTTCGGTCAAACCGAAGTGAGCGATCGGTCCCACCGAGATTGCAATGTAAACTCTCTGTTTCCCTTTTGTAACATTTCGGTCTCACCGAAAAGAGCAAATCGGTCCCACCGAGTTTACCTGACCAACTCTCTGGAAAGCTTATTACCAAAATCGGTCTCACCGAGTTTGTGTAATCGGTCTTACCGAGATTACGTTATGCCCTAACCCTAACCGAATCGGTCTACCGAGTTGCATGTCAGTCCCACCGAAAATCACTAACGGTCACTAGGTTTACTAAATCGGTCCGACCGAGTCTGTTGAATCGGTCCCACCGAGTTTGGTAAATTGTGTGTAACGGTTAGATTTTGTGTGGAGGCTATATATACCCCTCCACCTCCTCTTCATTCGTGGAGAGAGCCATCAGACTAAACCTACACTTCCAACTTACCATTTCTGAGAGAGAACCACCTACTCATGTGTTGAGGCCAAGATATTCCATTCCTACCATATGAATCTTGATCTCTAGCCTTCCCCAAGTTGCTTTCCACTCAAATCTTCTTTCCACCAGATCCAAATCCTATGAGAGAGAGTTGAGTGTTGGGGAGACTATCATTTGAAGCACAAGAGCAAGGAGTTCATCATCAACGCACCATTTGTTACTTCTTGGAGAGTGGTGTCTCCTAGATTGGCTAGGTGTCACTTGGGAGCCTCCGACAAGATTGTGGAGTTGAACCAAGGAGTTTGTAAGGGCAAGGAGATCGCCTACTTCGTGAAGATCTATCGCTAGTGAGGCAAGTCCTTCGTGGGCGACGGCCATGGTGGGATAGAAAAGGTTGCTTCTTCGTGGACCCTTCTTGGGTGGAGCCCTCCGTGGACTCGCGCAACTGTTACCCTTCGTGGGTTGAAGTCTCCATCAACGTGGATGTGCGATAGCACCACCTATCGGAACCACGCCAAAAACATCCGTGTCTCCAACTACGTTTGAATCCTCCAAACCCTTCCCTTTACTTTCTTGCAAGTTGCATGCTTTAATTTCCGCTACCTATATTTGCAAATTGCATGCTTGCTTGAACTGTGTGATTGCTTGACTTGTCCTAAGATAGCTAAAATCTGCCAAACTCTAAAATTGGGAAAAGGTTAAGTTTTTAATTGGTGAAGTAGTCTAATCACCCCCCCTCTAGACATACTTCAAGGTCCTACAACTTCCTAACCGAGATCCTTCATAAGCCTTTTACTTGTAGGTGTGAGAAACAAAACCTGGTACCAATTCTACTATTATAGCATCTACTATTATAGCATCATGTGGGATCGTACTTGATACATCCACAATCTTCAGAAAAGGTATATTTTCTATTGTTCTCCCATTTCCTACTCACAACCACTTCTATATGATGGATAGGCCTTATTCTTCGGTGAACCCTCTCTTCGAGGAACAAGATGACGAAAACGACTACATCACCAAGAATCAATTCTTCATTGCACAACGAGCTCTACATCAAGAGAGTGAAGCTTTGGGTGATCGTATCGAGCAACTCGCCACTGACCTACAACAATCGGAAGCACGACAATGGGACTATTTGGATGCCAAGCTCTCCAAATGGATGAATTCCGCAACATGATCGTGAGCCGTGTATCCTCCTTAACCTCTTCACCAAGACGGCGCCACTCAAGTCGACACTCATCGTCTTACTCTTCTTCTGATGCAAGTCCTCCTCGACGCGACGACACTCAAGATTGCTAAGCTCAAGAAAATCCTTTCCATGGAAATGGCCTACAAGATCGAGTTCACGCATGTGAACAAGCGAGACGCCAACAACAAGAAGCTATGGCGCATGATCTGCCTCCACAACGTCCTCATCAAGCATCTCAAGACGGTGATGCAATCTGGCAAGAGCAACAAAGTCATGAAGCTCAAGCTCAAGCGGCTCAAGATGCGCTCCAAGAGTGCACTAGACCCGTTGCCCGACGAAGCCGTCAAGTACGTGAGCAAGAGGAAGCAGTTCGTCAAGAACGGCAAGAAGAAGCCGCACGACGTGAAGAACTTCAAGAAAGGCGAATGCCTTGCCACCCTCCATGTTGACAGCGACACCAAGCAGATCGAGTGCTTGAAGACCCTCTTCCACGACAAGAGCACCATCACAACTGTCACTATGATGAAGAACTCTGCTATGGAAAGCTCAAGTTAACCATGCCCAAGTTCTCTAGAAGCAATGACCTCGAGGAGTATCTCTCATGGGCCTTGAAAGTGGACAAGATATTCCATCTCCACAACTACGACGGGGAGAAGAAGATCGCCATGGCATCTCTCGAATTTAAAGACTATGTCCTCATTTGGTGGGAGCAAGTGATCGAGCGATGCCTGGAGAAGGACGACCCACCCATCACGACTTGGACACAAATGAACGACATCATGCGAGCCTGCTTCGTGCCCATATACTTGCTGGGAAATATAGCATGTAATTTCCAAAAAAATCCTACGCTCACGCAAGATCTATCTAGGAGATGCATAGCAACAAGGAGGAGAGTGCATAGCAACGGGGGGGGGGAGTGTGTCTACGTAACCTCGTAGATTGTAAGCGGAAGTGTTTGACAATGTGGTTGATGTAGTCGAACTTCTTCTAGCTCCGACGGATCAAGTACCGAACGTACCATACCTCCGAGTTCTACACACGTTGAGCTCGTGACGTCCCTCGTCCTCTTGATCCAAAAAGATGTTGAGGAAGTAGATGAGTTCCGTCAGCACGACGGTGGTGGTGACGTAATCCGCGCAGGGCTTCGCCTAGGCACCGTGAGAATATGACCAGGGGTGTAAACTATGGAGGGGGGTGCGGCATATGGCTAACAATTGAATAAATATTCTGATAACACTTCCGCACTGCACTAATATATACAGCCGGTCTATTCTGCTAATACTAGCAGAATAACTATTCTGATAACACTTCCGCACTGCACGCTCAACGCAAGTGCACGTCATTTTTTGAACCAAGTGTGCTACAATACTCACGCGAGTGAACTTCCCGTCGCAAAAAAATTGCATGTCATGTTTTTTTGGTACTGTTTTCGCTCTAATTTTTTAACAGTTTATCGGAACGAGGCGTATAATATACCGTGGGAAAGCTATGGATTAGGCGCAACTTTGACATGTTAAACACTTTTCGAGATTCCTCGCGGTTTAAGAGCAGTTTTGAAAATGTTGCGACCCACAACGAGTAGCAGCGAGCGTATTTTTGTGATTTTTTTCTAAACCGCTCATAGTAATAAAGCAAATGATACGCCGTTGGAAAGATATCGTCGAGGCGCATCTTTTTCATATGTATTATTTTCTCTAATTCATTACGGTTTAAGAGCAGTTTCAAATTTACTAAATCGCGGAATTACGGTTTTTTGAAAATTTTGCAATTTTCGGTACTGTTTTCGCTCTAGTTTTGTAACCGTTTGTCGAAACGAGGCATGTAATATGTCGTTGAAAAGCTGTGGACAAGGCACAACTTTCATATGTTGAAATATTTTCGAGATTGCTTACGGTTTTAAGTTAATTTTAAAAATCGTGCGGTGAACGACGAGTGGCAGCGGCCGTTTTTCGCGAATTTTTTACAAATTGCTGGTCGGAATTATTCAAACGATACGCCGTTGGAAATATATCGATGAGGCGCAACTTTTTCATGTAGAACACTCTCTCTAATTCTTTACGGTTTAAGAGGAATTTCAAATTACCAAAATGCGGACAATCTGTTTTTCGCAACACCCAAATCGACGTGCGTACTTCATCCGACTGAAAACCGCACTGCTTCGGATGAAAAATAGCACTGCATTAGACCGGTAAGAAAACTGCATGGTTTGTCTTCTCGGGCGTAAATTTTCTCGGATGAGCTTTTTGTGAGTTTTTGTTGTCATTTTTCTATGAAATACATAAAAACGCACTGTTTCGGACGGAAAACCGCACTGCATCAGAGAGTCAAGCAAACTTCATAATTTTCTTGTCAGGCGTAAATTTTCTCAGATGAGTTTTTGTGAGCTTTTGTTGTCACTTTTTTATGAAATACAGAAGAACGCACTGCTTCGTACTGCATCAGAAAATCAAGCAAACTTCATGATTTTCTTGCCAGGCGTAAATATTCTCAGATGAGCTTTTGTGAGTTCTTGTTGTCATTTTTTTATGAACGACAGAAGAACGCACTGCTTCAGACAAAAAAACCATAATACATCTAACTGGAAAGCGGACTGTGTGAAATTTTTAAATACATTTTTGTTTTCAAATGGAGTGTACCGAAGAGTCCTTCCTAGTGGACTTTTTTGTAGACCAAAGTGCATCACATTTGTATGAATTTTTAAATGCATTTTTTTAAATGTGTGTACTAAAAAGTCTTTCGTGGTGGACTTTTTTGTAAACCAAAGTGCACCGCATTTGCATTATTTTTTAAATGTATTTTTTTAAATGGAGTGCATTGAAAAGTCCTTCGTAGTGAACTTTTTGTTCTAAACGAAGTGTACTAAAGAGTTCTTCACAGTGCACCACAATTGCATGTTTTGTATAACATATTTTATTTTTAAATGAAGTATACTGAAAAGTCCTTTGTAGTGGACTTTTTGTAAGACCAAAGTGCACTTCTTTTGCATGTTTTCCTAAATGCATTTTTTAACTGAAAAACATAATGAAACTTGTAACAAATTCATATTTTTTTGGGTCCCCAACAATTTTCGAAGAAGTCTAAAAAAATGCATTTTCTGAATGCCACATGCACCGGGCGAACTACAAAACAAGATTTAGTGAGCTTCAACACCAAAATCAACAGATGCAATGCACTAGGGAACTGCAAGCCTCGTCGGAGACAGTGGCTTCCCAGCTTGGCACTGTAACACCCCTAGAAGAGAACTGCGCCACACAGGCAGAACAAGCAAAACTGAAAAAATGAAATACATGGGTGATCGGGAGCACGCTGAACACCCACAAACTCTAAACTTCACTAGGAGCACTGGACCGCACGGTCCGGCCAACTGCATGCTGTTTTTTTGCTGTTGAATTGAACCTGCAGGGCAACCAGACTGCAAAACAGGACGAGATGTCAAAGCCTGGCGAACTACACCATGCGAGATGCCAAACCGCTTGCCTGCGCAAACCGAGCTGCATGGGACGAGCTGCCGAAACTGCACATCGGTGGGCTCCGAGCTGCCCCCCTGTAGATGTGGGCTGCGGCAAGCTCCGGTCGTGTCCAAACTGAAAAAAGAAACGATTCTCTGCGCCACGCAGGCTGCTGGATCTCATGGGGGAGGTCGTCGAGCGAGGGATCATCGATGATGTTCCAGCCAAAGTCGCATGACCGGGAAAATCAAAGATGTCGTCTTCTCGGTGGCGCGTGGGATAGAGACGGTGAACCAATGAGGAATAAGGAAAGCGAGGAGAAATTGCAGCGACGGCACACCAGCCTGAGGTGCGTGGGGTTTGTGGCTGCTGAGGTGAGCACACGCCTCCACATGCTCAAGGTCAGGACACTGGAGGAGGGGGATGCAGGCGGAGCAGGGGGTGGTGGTGGTGCGACGCGTCGAATCTCACGAGCAAGGGAAGCCGGGGTAGGTAGCTACAAGTCGAAGATGGATGGGTATGGCTCGCCGGCGCAAGTAGGGGGTCGGTGGTCGCCGCGATTGGGTGCGGGTGCGGCGGTGTTTGGATCTTGGTAGGGGCAGAGCAGGGGCCGCGGTCGGGGCGGCGCGGGGCGGGGCCGTGAAGGCTGGCCGGGCGGAGCTGGGGCCGCGGTCGGGGCAGCGCGGTGCGGGGACCATGGAGGCCGGGGGTCGCGTGGCAGAGCTATGGCCGCGGCCGGAGTGGAACGCGATCGGTGCCGTGGACGCCGGTCGTCGCGGGGCGGTGCAGTAGCCGCGGCCGGGGCAGGGCGGGGGGATCCGGCCGCGCACCCATGTGTGGATCTCGACGTTGCGGCGACGGAGAGGTAGTTAGAGGAGGCGGGGCGGCCTCATGCCAGGGTGGGAGAGGAGGTGGCTCGCGGGAGGCCTTGCCTGCTCCGAACCATCGATGGAGGGTCGCATGGGGCCGTGGGTGTCTAGTTCCGGCGTGGGGAAGGAGGAGGTGTACTGCAGTGGAAGAAGGTGGTGGCAGCAGCGCACCGGTGTAGAAGGTGGAGGGATTTGGGGTGTGAGATGGGAGGCCACTAGTGGTGCTCGTGGCTGCCTAAGGGGCCGGGGCAGCCGGATCCTGCGCGGGCAAGGCCCTGATATCCAATTGGGTGCCCGTGCCGGACGGATCTGGGACTACTGGTGGCCGGGGCTGTGGGGGAGGCGTGCGGCGGTGGTGGCACTGTAGTTGGCTGGTCGTGGTAGCGCGCCGCCGGGGAAGGAAGGTGGGGGCGTGGTAGAGGTGGTTCTGTGGGGGTGGTTGGGCGTGGAGTGGAGTGGGGGAGAACATGAAGGAATTGAGAAGGTGGGGATGAGCACTCGAGGTGGGGTGTTGTCAGAATAAGTGGGTGCTATCAATAAGACTCTTAAGAACATCTCCAACAGCCGCGCTATAGCGCCGCGCGCAAAAAACCTTTTAGGGCGCGCGCTGCGGCTGGTTTTGCGTGCCCGCCTGCGCTGGCTCGAGCAGCCGCGCCGCGCCGTTTCAGCAGAGCGCAAAAATACAGCGCGCGCGACTCGCCGGGCATTTTGCATATATGGATATTTTGGACAAAAATGAACATGTAAAATTTGACACAAACAAATTGATGAATAAAAGTTCATGCCCACAAGTTCATCAAAATCATGCCCACAAGTTCATCCAACCAAGTTCAAATGCAAACTAAAAGTTCAAGATATGAAAGACACATCAAGCTTCATCTTCATCTTCCTCTTCTTCGTCTTCGTCCTCATCTTCCGAAGACGACTCTTCCGCCTCCGAAGATGAACCTTCCTCCCTATCCTCATCACGCACCGCATCACACACCGCATCATGTGAAGCTCCGACGGTGTTGGCAAGATCTTCAACGGCATCTTCATGGGAATGTGTGTGAGAAGCCATGGCGGCGGGGGGGGGGGGGGTCGCGGATGTACAGTGGGGTGAGCGGGGCGCCGGTGTGCGCGTCCATGGCGGGGGGCAGGGCGCCGGCGCCGGCGCGCGCGGGGCGTAGGACGAGGAGAGGTAGAGAGTGCGGGCGCGAGCGCTCGAGTGTGCCGCGCGCTGTAGCTGGCGCTCCAAATACACCGCGCGGATAAGTGTTTTTGACCGCGCGCCCAACCCGTTATCGCGCGCGCGCCGTTTTGGCACGCCCGCTGGAGCGAGCCCCGGCATTGCGCGCGCGCTAAAAAGGCCTATTTTGCAGCGCGGCGCTAGTTTAGTGCGGCTGTTGGAGATGCTCTAAGGGTGTTATCATAATAGACCCACTATATATATAGGTGGGAGGGGAGGAGAGGCAGCTAGGGGGCGCCCCAAGTAGGATCCGAATCCTACTTGGGGCTTCCCCAAGTTGTGCCCCCTGCCTTATTTTGCCGGAGAAGAAAAGGGTAGGGGGAAGAGAGAAGGAAGGGGGGGGGGGCAAATCCCCTCTTTTCCTTCTCTCACTCGGCCTCCTACCATAGGTGGGGCTCCACCCCTTGTGGGTTGGTGTGCTCCCCTGTCATGGCCCATATGGCCCATATCTTCCTTTTGGGGGTTCCGGTAACCCCTCCGGTACTCCGATAAATACCCGATTCACTCCAGAACACTTTCGGTGTCCAAATACTATCGTCCTATATATCAATCTTTACCTCTCGACCAATTCAAGACTCCTCGTCATGTTCGTGATCTCATCCGGGACTCCAAACAACACTAGGTCACCAAATCACATAACTCATATAATACAATATTGTCATCGAACGTTAAGCGTGCGGACCTTATGGGTTTGAGAACTATGTAGACATGACCGAGACACCTCTCCGGTCAATAACCAATAGCGGAACCTGGATGCTCATATTGTCTCCTACATATTCTACTAAGATCTTTATCGGTCGAACCGTTATGACAACATACGTTATACCCTTTGTCTACCGGTATGTTACTTGCCCGAGATTCAATTGTCGGTATCTTCATACCTAGTTCAATCTCGTTACCGGCATGTCTCTTTACTCGTTCCATAATACATCATCCTGTAAGTAACTCGTTAGTCACTTTGCTTGCAAGGCTTCTTATGATGTGCATTACCGAGAGGGCCAAGAGATACCTCTCCAAAACTCGGAGTGACAAATCCTAGTCTAGATCTATGCCAACTCAACAAACACCTTCGGAGATACCTGTAGAGCATCTTTATAATTACCCAGTTTTGTTGTGACGTTTGATAGCACATAAGGCATTCCTCCAGTATCCGGGAGTTGCATAATCTTATAGTCGAAGGAATATGTATTTGACATGAAGAAAGCAATAGCAATAAACTGAATGATCATTATGCTAAGCTAACGGGCGGGTCTTGTCCATCACATCATTCTCCTAATGATGTGATCCTGTTATCAAATGACAACACATGTGCATGGTTAGGAAACCTTAACCATGTTTGATCAACGAGTTAGTCAAGTAGAGGCTCACCAGGGACACCGTGTTTTTCTATGTATTCACACATGTATTTAGGTTTCCGATCAATACAATTCTAGCATGAATAATGAACATTTATCATGAATAAGGAAATATAAAATAATAACTTTATTATTGCCTCTAGGGCATATTTACTTCAATACTACACACGAGATCTCTTCAAGATGTTGCAACTCCTCAAACAATGCACGAAGACGGTGGAAATATACTATCAAGAAATGGAGATCGCCATGATACGAGCTAATGTCAAAGAGGATGATGAGCAAACAATGGCATGCTTCTTGAACGGCCTCAACCACCCAATAAGGAAGATCGCCGATTTCCAACCCTACTCCAACCTTCTCGAGCTAGTTCATCAAGCGACCAAGGCAGAACGACAAGTACAAGAAGACTTCAAGTAAGCCAAGTATTCACCCAAGACCTACGGCTCACACACTCAAGCTACCTCTACTACGATTTTGGCACCTCCTACCTTGACTAGAGCATCACCAGGTACTAGCAACAAGTCAAGTTCCATCCAGCAAGCGTCACCTTCCTCAACACGACTTCATACAAGTAACTACAAGAACAAGACTTCTTATTCGGCGATGCCACCGGATGATACCATCAAGAAAAGTTCTATAAAGTGCTTCACATGTGGTGGCCATGGGCACAAGTCTTTCCAATGCATCAACAGGTGAACCATGATCGCCAATTATGTTGGCAAGTATGACTCCATGAGTGAAGATGGGATGGAAGCTCTCGAGCACGCCGCCATGCACCGCCAAGTGAATGAAGAAGAAGATGCTCAAGTCTATTGTGACAATGATTCAAGTCCCGCTCTTGTGGTCTCCAAGGTCTTGACACTTCAACACAAACAAGACAAAGACCAAAGGTGTCACGTCTTCCACACCAAGGCTGGCATCAATGGGCGCTCCGTGAAAGTCATCATCCACGAAGGAAGTTGCCACAACATGGCAAGTGACGAGCTATGTTCCAAGCTGAAATTGATCAATAAGAAGCACCCTTGCCCCTACAAGGTCCAATGGCTTAGCGACTCCGGCACAATTCAAGTATAGCACACCGTGCATGTTTCTTTCAACATCGGCGCCTACGAGGACACCATTGAGTGTGACGTGGTTCCTATGTCTGTATGCCATCTTCTCTTGGGAAGACCTTGGCAATTCGACCGCGGCATCATCCACAACGGGAGAACAAACCACTATAGCTTCAAGATGAAGGGAACAGAGTACGTGCTACGACCTATGTCACCAAGTCAAGTGATCGCCGACAAGCAAGCATCCACCCATCATGGAGAGACTAGTGAGAGAGTGAACCACCACAAAGTGAGTTAGCGCCACAAGCCACAATTGAGAGACTCTTCGCCAAGAGAGAAAAACTTGGTCCTCCTAGCCACAAAAAGAGAGATGAGAGAAGTGTGTGAGAACCCATCGAGTGTCATGCACTATGTCCTATTATGCAAAGATGAGGTGGCAAAGACTAACACTCCTAGTCCTCCTCCTCTAGTGTTGTCTGATTTGTTGCAGGAATGCATGGATGTCTTTCCCGATGAGCTACCACCCGGTCTTCCTCCTATACGTGGAATCAAACATCAGATCAACCTCATCCCTGGCGCATCTCTCCCTAAAAAAGCTCCATACCGCGTCAACCCCGAAGAAACCAAAGAAATACAAAGGCAAGTCCAACATCTCATAGACCATGGACATGTGTGTGAAAGTTTGAGTCCTTGTGTCGTACCGGTCATTCTTGTGCCAAAAAGAGACGGTAGCTTTCGCATGTGTTCCGGTTAAAGACCTATCAATGCAATATTAAAATTGGCTATTATCAAATCTGCATACAAGAAGGTGATGGTAAGTTATGCCTATGGGCTTATCCGAAGCACCCGGTACTTTCATGAGTGTTATGCATTATGTGCTTCGCCCTTACATTGGCGTGTTTGTTATGGTCTACTTTGACGACATTCTTGTGTTTAGCAAATCCCTCAAGGAACATGTAGATCATCTTAGGGCCATTTTGCAAACACTTAAGAGCGTCTCTATGCCAATATGGAGAAATGCACTTTTGGTGTTGACAAGATCGTTTTCTTTGGTTCGTTGTGTCATCAAAGGGTGTTCATGTTGATGAGTCCAAAATTGAAGCAATTAAAACTTGTCCCCAACCCACTATTTGGCAACAAGTGCGTAGTTTCCTTGGTCTAGCGGGTTTTTATCGTCGCTTTGTGAAAGACTTTAGCACTATTGCCGCACCGTTGCATGCCTATATTAAATAGATAGTTATGATTGTTTGTCTGATTGATTGTGTGAAACTGGGTGAAATTTGAAACTTTTTGAAAGTTAAATGAGAGGGAATAAAAGGACTTTCCCAAACTTTCAATTTTGCATTTCTGTTCTCCATGAATTCAAATTCGTTTCATCAGAAAACCCTAGAGTGAAGATAATATGACTTCTTCCATTTATTTAAATGAAAAGGGTTGTTGAAAATATTTGAATTTCATTTTGAAAATATTTCAAATTCAGAAACTTTAAGCAACCCAATGATTTTCATGAGAGAAGATAAAATGACGTCTTCAAATTATATGAAATATGAGTTGGAAGTTTCAAAGAAATCAAATTCAAAGTCCTTTCGAAATTATTTTCAATTTGGAGTTATTTGGTTTTTATTCAAATTATTTTTCTCCAAAAATAAAATATATGGAAATTAGGGTAAAATGATTCCTCAATAGAAAATTGGAGAGAAATAAATTTGAATTTATTCTGGTATTTTCTAAAATGATTTTTATTGGATTTTATTAGAGTAGTAGCACTGTTTTATTTATTTGAATTTTTGTAGATTTTATTTGACGCTAGAAATGTTCAAATTGTAGGAAATCTTTTTCTGAAAATTTAGGTATATTATATGCCTAGGTTCTATTTTTATTTTATTTCTTTTTTTGTTTATTTTTGTTATGTTTAAAAAAACTTTTCCTCGTAGCCGACTGGGCCGGCCCAGCGCCCGAGCCAGGCCGCGGCCCAACGACCCATCCCGCTCGTCCCCGAGCTCCGCTCGGTCTCCCGAGCCAGCACGAGGGCGCCACTATCACCGTGCTCCGCCCGGCCTCTCGCCGCCACCTCCTCTGCCCCCTTCCCCATGCCACCACTCGCCCTCCTCTCCTATAAATCCGGAGCCCCGAGCCCTGATTTCTCTCTCCCCCTCGCGTCGCGCCGCATCTCGCATCCGCCGCCGCGCCGCCGACCTCGAAACGCCGCCGCCACTTGCCCTCGCCGCCGATGCACCACCGCACATCGCCGCCGGATCCGCTGCCCCGCGCCTCGCCCGCAGGACCTCGCACCCTCTCCACCACCGTCATCTCTGCTCTGGCCGCTGCCGCCCCGACGCCCGTGCTGGAGTTCGCCGCCGGCCGGATCCGCTCCGCTGCCCAACACGCCGGTTTTTCCTGGTCCGCCGGTCGTCTTTTAGGTTTTCGGTTTTTGATTTAAACCCAGATCTGTTATTTTTTCAGCTAGATCTAATTAGCGAACGTTTTCTGTTTAGGAAGTTTTAGTGAACGTTTTCGTTCTGTAGTACTGTTTAACGAACGTTCATTATTTAGACTTTTTCTTTCTATGTTAGTTTAGTTAGGGACTTCTTTGTAGATGTTTTATTTACAATTTAGCCCCTGGACTTCAAACCCTCACAACTTTTCGCCCGTTTGTCCAAATCCAACGAAACCAATGCTCACTTCTGATACATACATTTTGTATCATGCTTTTATATCGATATTGGTTGCATTATGGGCTATTATTACACATTATGTCACAATACTTATGGTTATTCTCTCTTATTTTACAAGGTTTACATGAAGAGGGAGAATGCCGACAGCTGGGATTCTGGGTTGGAAAAGTAGAAAATATTGGAGACCTGTTCTGCACAACTCCAAAAGTCCTGAAACTCCACGAAAGTCATGTTGGGAATTAATAAAAGATATCCATCGAAAGAAATACCTGAGTGGGGCCACCCACCGTCCACGAGGGTGGGGGGCACGCCCCCCTGCTTCGTGGGCCGCATGACAGCCCTCCGGTGCCCATCTTCTTTTATATGAAGTCTTTTACCCTAAAAAAAATCATAAGCAAGCTTACGGGATGAAACTCCGCTGCCACGAGGCGGAACCTTGGCGGAACAAATCTAGGGCTCCGGCGAAGCTGTTCTGCTGGGGAAACCTCCCTCCGGGAGGGGGAAATCATCACCATCATCATCACCAACGATCCTCTCATCGGGAGGGGGTCCATCTCCATCAACATCTTCACCAGCACCATCTCCTCTCAAACCCTAGTTCAGCTCTTGTATCCAATCTTTGTATCCAAACCTCATATTGGTACATGTGGGTTGCTAGTAGTGTTGATTACTCCTTGTAGTTGATGCTAGTTGGTTTATTTGGTGGAAGATCATATGTTCAGATCCTTAATACATATTAATACTCCTCTGATTATGAACATGAATATGCTTTGTGAGTAGTTACGTTTGTTCCTGAGGACATGGGTGAAGTCTTGCTATTAGTAGTCATGTGAATTTGGTATTCGTTCGATATTTTGATGAGATGTATGTTGTCTCTCCTCTAGTGGTGTTATGTGAACGTCGACTACATGACACTTCACCATCATTTGGGCCTAGAGGAAGGCATTGGGAAGAAATAAGTAGATGATGGGTTCCTAGAGTGACAGAAGCTTAAACCCTAGTTTATAAGTTGCTTCGTAAGAGGCTGATTTGGATCCACTTGTTTCATGCTATGGTTAGGTTTACCTTAATACTTCTTTTGTAGTTGCGGATGCTTGCAATAGGGGTTAATCATAAGTGGGATGCTTGTCCAAGAAAGGGCAGTACCCAAGCACCGGTCCACCCACATATCAAATTATCAAAGTAACGAACGCGAATCATATGAGCGTGATGAAAACTAGCTTGTTGATAATTCCCATGTGTCCTCGGGAGCGCTTTTCTCATTATAAGAACTTGTGCAGCCTTGTCCTTTGCTACAAAAAGGATTGGGCCACCTTGCTGCACCTTATTTACTTTCATTGCTTGTTACCTGTTAAAAATTATTTTATCACAAAACTATCTGTTACCTACAATTTCAGTGCTTGCAGAGAATACCTTACTGAAAGCCGCTTGTCATTTCCTTCTGCTCCTCATTGGGTTCGACACTCTTACTTATCGAAAGGACTATGATAGATCGCCTACACTTGTGGGTCATCAAGACTCTTTTCTGGCACCGTTGCCGGGGAGTGAAGCGCCTTTGGTAAGTGGAACTTGGTAAGGAAACATTTATATAGTGTGCTGGAATTTACTGTCACTTGTTACTATGGAAACTAATCCTTTGAGGGGCTTGTTCGGGGTATCTTCACCTCGACAAGTAGAGCAAAGAGTTGCTCCTGGACCTACTGAACCTACTTAAAATGTTTATTTTGAAATCCCTTCGGGTATGGTAGAGAAACTGCTAGCTAATCCCTTTGCAGGAGATGGAACATTGCATCCCGATTTACACCTTATCTATGTGGATGAAGTTTATGAATTATTTAAACTTGAAGGTATGCCCGATGATGTTATTAAGAATAAGGTTTTCCCTTTATCTTTGAAGGGAGACACATTGACATGGTATAGGCTATGTGATGATATGGGATCCTGGGACTATAAACGATTGAAATTGGAATTTCACCACAAGTTTTATCCTATGCATCTTGTTCATCTTGATCGCAATTATATATATAATGTTTGGCCTCGCAAAGGAGAAAGCATCGCTCAAGCTTGGGGGAGGCTTAAGTCAATGTTATATTCATGCCCCAATCATGAGCTCTCAAGAGAAATGATTATTCAAAACTTTTATGCACCATGCTTGATACTTCTTGTGTTGGGTCTTTTATGATGAATACTATTGAATTCAAATGGGATTTATTGGAAAGAATTAAACGCAACTCTGAAGATTGGGATTCTGACGATGGTAAGGAGTCATGTATGACACCTAAGTTTGATTGTGTTAAATCTTTTATGGATACCGATGCTTTTTGTGGATTTAGCACTAAATATGGACTTGACTCTGAGATAGTAGCTTCTTTCTGTGAATCTTTTGCTACTCATGTTGATCTCCCTAAGGTGAAGTGGTTTAAATATAATCCTCCCATTGAAGTGAACGTAGTTGCACCTGTTACAATTGAAGAAAAGACTATCACTTATAATGATCCTGTTGTTCCTACTACTTATATTGAGAAACCACCTTTCCCTGTTAGGATAAAGGATCATGCTAAGGCTTCAACTGTGGTTCGTAAGAGTAATACTAGAACATATACACCTCCCGAGCAAGTTAAAGTTGAACCTAGTATTGCTATGGTTAGAGATCTCTTGGTTGATAATATTGATGGGCATGTTATTTATTTCTATGATCAAGTTGCTAGAATTGCTAGACCCGATGCTAAGAAACATAGACTTGTTGTAGGCATGCCTGTTATTTCTGTTAAAATAGGAGATCATTGTTATCATGGCTTATGTGATATGGGTGCTAGTGCTAGTGCAATACCTCATTCCTTATATGAAGAAATTATGCATGATATTGCACGTGCTGAGATAGAAGATATTGATATTACAATTAAGCTTGCCAATAGAGATACTATTTCACCAATTGGGACTGTTAGAGATGTTGAAGTCTTGTTTGAGAAAATTAAATATCTTGCTGATTTTCTTGTTCTTGGTTCCCCACAAGATGTCTTTTGTCCCATTATCTTTGGTAGACCCTTCGTGAATACTGTTAATGCTAAGATGGATTGCGAAAAGGATGTTGTTATAATTGGCTTAGGGGATATGTCTCATGAGTTTAACTTTGCTAAATTTCGTAGACAACCTCATGATAAAGAATTGCCTAGTAAGGATGAAATTATTGGTCTTTTTTCTATTGCCATGCCTCCTACTGATCCTTTAGAACAATATTTGCTAGACCATGAAAATGATATGTTTATGAATGAAAGAAGGGAAATAGATGAAGTATTCTTTAAACAGGGACCTATTTTGAAACACAACTTGCCTGTTGAAATCTTAGGGGATCCTCCACCACCGAAGGGTGATCCCATGTTTGAGCTTAAACCATTACCTGATACTCTTAAATATGCTTATCTTGATGAAAATAAGATTTATCCTGTTATTATTAGTGCTAACCTTTCATAGCAGGAAGAGGAAAGATTATTGAAAACTCTGAAGAAGCACTGTGCTGCTATTGGATATACTCTTGATGATCTTAAGGGCATTAGTCCCACTCTATGACAACACAAACTAAAATTGGAGGAAGACGCCAAACCAGTCATTGATCACCAACGATGATTAAATCCTAAGATGAAGGAAGTGGTAAGAAAAGAAATACTAAAGCTCCTTGAGGCAGGTATTATTTATCCCGTTGCTGATAGTAAGTGGGTAAGTCATGTCCATTGTGTCCCTAAGAAGGGAGGTATTACTATTGTTCCTAATGATAGAGATGAATTGATGCCGCAAAGAATTATTACAGGTTATAGGATGGTAATTGATTTTCGCAAATTAAATAAAGCTACTAAAAAAGATCATTACCCTTTACCTTTTATAGATCAAATGCTAGAAAGACTATCCAAACATACACATTTTTGCTTTCTAGATGGTTACTCTGGTTTCTCTCAAATACCTGTGTCATCAGAGGATCAAGAAAAAACCACTTTTACTTGCCCTTTCGGTACCTTTTCTTACAGACATATGCCTTTTGGTTTATGTAATGCACCTGCTACCTTTCAAAGATGCATGATGGCTATATTCTCTGGCTTTTGTGAAAAGATTTGTGAGGTATTCATGGATGATTTCTCCGTTTATGGATCCTCTTTTGATGATTGTTTGAGCAACCTTGAACGAGTTTTGCAGAGATGTGAAGACACTAGTCTCGTATTGAATTGGGAGAAGTGCCACTTTATGGTTAATGAATGCATTGTCTTGGGGCATAAAATTTCTGAAAAAGGTATTGAAGTCGATAAACTAAGGTTGATGCTATTGAAAATATGTCGTGTCCCAAGGACATTAAAGGTATAAGAAGCTTCCTTGGCCATGCCGGTTTTTATAGGAGGTTCATTAAGGACTTTTTAAAATTTCTAGGCATCTGACTAATCTATTACAAAAAGATATTCCTTTTGTCTTCGATGATGATTGTGTAGAAGCATTTGAAATAATTAAGAAATCTTTGATTTCTGCACCTATTATTCAGCCACCTGATTGGAATCTACCCTTTGAAATTATATGTGATGCTAGCGATTATGCTGTAGTTGTTGTTTTAGGACAAAGAATTGATAAAAAACTGAATGTTATGCTAGTAAAACTCTAGACACCGCTCAGAGAAATTATGCTACTACTGAAAAACAATTCTTAGCAGTTGTATTTTCTTGTGATAAGTTCAGACCTTATATTGTTGATTCTAAAGTAACTATTCACACTGATCATGCAGCTATTAAATATCTTATGGAAAAGAAAGATGCTAAACCTAGACTTATTAGATGGGTTCTCTTGCTTCAAGAATTTGATTTGCATATTATTGATAGAAAGGGAGCTGAGAACCCCGTTGTAGACAACTTGTCTAGGTTAGAGAATGTACTTGATGACCCACAACCTATTGATGATAGCTTTCCTGATGAACAATTAGCTGTCATAAATGCTTCTCATACTACTCCATGGTATGCTGATTATGCTAATTACATTGTCGCTAAATTTATACCACCTAGTTTCACGTACCAGCAAAAGAAAAAGTTTTTCTATGATTTAAGACATTAGTTCTGGGATAACCCACACTTTTATAAAGAAGGAGTAGATGGTGTTATTAGATGTTGTGTGCCTGAGCATGAACAGGAACAAATCCTATGCAAGTGTCACTCCGAGGCATATGGAGGAACCACGCTGGAGATAGAACTGCACATAAGGTATTGCAATCCGATTTTTATTGGCCCACTCTCTTCAAAGATGCCCGTAAGTTTGTCTTGTCTTGTGATGAATGTCAAAGAATTAGTAATATTAGTAGACGTCAAGAAATGCCTATGAATTATTCTCTTGTTATTGAACCATTTGATGTTTGGGGCTTTGATTATATGGGGCCGTTTCTTGCCTCTAATGGATACACACATATTTTAGTTGCTATTGATTACATTACTAAGTGGGTAGAAGCTATTCCAACTAGTAGTGCTGATCATAACACCTCTATTAAGATGCTTAAAGAAGTTATTTTTCCGAGGTTTGGAGTCCCTAGATACTTATGACTGACGGTGGCTCACATTTTATTCATGGTGCTTTTCGTAAAATGCTTGCTAAGTATGACGTTAATCATAGAATTGCATCTCATATCACCCACAGTCTAGTGGTCAAGTAGAATTGAGTAATATAGAGCTTAAATTAATCTTGCAAAAGATAATTAATAGATCTAGAAAGAATTAGTCCAAGAAACTTGATGATGCATTATGGGCTTATAGAACTGCATATAAGAATCCTATGGGTATTCTCCATATAAAATGGTTTATGGAAAAGCATGTCACTTAACTCTCGAACTTGAACATAAGGCATATTGGGCCATTAAAGAGATCAATTATGCTTTCAAACTTGCCGGTAAGAAGGGGATATTTGACATCAGCTCACTTCTGAATGGAGAACCCTGGCCTACGAGAATGCCAAACTGTAAGAAAAAGTTAAAAGATGGCCTGACAAGAGGTACAAAAGCGTGAGTTTAACATAGGTGATTATGTCTTACTTTTCAACTCTCATTTAAGATTTTTTGCAGGAAAGGGAAGGTCCTTACTTTATCGAGGAGGTCTATTGTTCCAGTGCCATAAAAATCAACAACTTCGAAGGCACAAATCCGAAGGTGGTGAACGGTCAAAGAATCAAACATTATATATCAGGTAACCCATTAAATGTTGAAACTAATATTATTGAAACCATAACCCCGGAGGAATACATAAGAGACACTTTACAGAACGTTTCTGACTCCGAAAAGGAATAGGTATGTGGTACGGTAAACCGACTCCAAAACAATTCTAATGGCAATTTTTCTCCGTTTTGGAATATTTAAGAAAATAGAAAAATAAGAAGTAGTCCGGGAAGGACACGAGGCATCCACGAGGGTGGAGGGTGCCCTACCCCTTGGGCGTGCCCCCTACCTCATGGGCACCTCGTGTGCTCTCCGGACTCCGTTTTCTTGCACGATACTTCTTTTGGTCGGTAAAAATTCATTATATAATCTCCCGAAGGTTTTGACCATCGTACCATGCAAAAATCCTTTGTTTTTGTTTCGAGTTGTTTCTATTGCAGATTTAGAGCAAGATGTCTTCTCAAGAGTCAGTCGGGGAGAGTGGGGTGTCTCACCCGACGCTAGGTCCAGGAGCAAACAACGATGCTTATAACTTTGGACCATCAACAGAGGATGAGATGGAGGCCGACTTGAAAATGATAGATGCCATGGAGGAGGATCAAGAAGTTACCTCTCGCTTCCAAGCAGGATTCATGATGGGGGAACTACAGAGCTCAGCTATTCCCAACTCGGTCATCCCCTCCAATGTTAAATTTCTTTCTTATGAAAATATGAAAAAGAGTGTCACTTGTTCTCCGGCAGCTATGCAACATCCTTGGGTAAAAGGAGCTTTAGCCATCACGGGTAAGCTCCGCGACAAAAATATGGACCTCAAGCAACAAGTCAATAAGCTCGAGGAGGAGAATCGTATCTTGAGGGGCATCATCGCCAAGAAGATCACACCACCAACTCCGAAGAAGGAGACATAATCACATGGGTATGGGCACTCCCCTTGGCAATTGCCAAGCTTGGGGGAGTTGCCCCGGTATTGTATCACCATCACACTCCTATATTTACCGTTTTACTTAGTTAGATCCTTTTGGTAATATCTTGATCTAGTAGAATAAAGTTTGGTATGAATTACTTTTGAGTTTTGCTTTGTGATCCCTCTATGTAATCAAGTCCTTGAGCTATATATAATAAAGATTAGTGTTGAGTCAAGGGCTTTGCTATCTTGCTATGATCTTGAAGGAATAAATAAAAAAAGAATAAAAAGAAATAAAAGAGACCATATTGATCTTATGGATAGTAATGACTTTACATATAGAGATTATGATGATTAAAAGTTGTTGAGAGTTGGCAAACATAGTTTTGGTCATTGTTGCAATTAATAGGAAGTAATAAAGAAAGAGAGGTTTCACATATAAATATACTATCTTGGACATCTTTTATGATTGTGAGCACTCATTAAAGTATGACATGCTAAAGAGTTGATCTTGGACAAGGAAGACAATGTAATGGGTTATGTTTTCTCACATCTCAGTTAAAGTATATTGTCATGGATCATTCAAACATATTGAGCTTGCCTTTCCCCCTCATGCTAGCCAAATTCCTTGCACCAAGTAGAGATACTACTTGTGCTTCCAAACATCCTTAAACCCAGTTTTGCCATGAGAATCCACCATATCTACCTATGAATTGAGTAAGATCCTTCAAGCAAGGTGTCATATTGCATGCAATAAAAATTTCTCTCTAAATATGTATGACTTATTAGTGTGGAGAAAATAAGCTTTATACGATCTTGTGATATGGAAGTAATAAAAGCGACAGACTGCATAATAAAAGTTCATATCACAAGTGTCAATATAAAGTGACACTATTAGGAAAAGGCATGCTAGTGGCGCACCTGTTTTGCCTACTAATGGAGCACTACACGTGCGCCACTAGCACCACACCATTAGAATTTTGTACCAATGGCGCACTTAGTATACCAGATACTAATGGCGCACCACGCCGTTAGTATAGCCCATGGTGCGCCATTATTATCTGACTTAGTAATGGCGCACCACATAGTAGTGCGCCATTACTAACAATTTTTTTCAATTTTTTTTCAGAATTTTTTTTTCAATTTTTTCTTAATCTCGGGTCACTATTGCTTAATCCCGGGTCAATATGCTTAATCTCAAGTCAAATCACACTAACTGGTCAAACTTCCCGGAAGGTCACCCATCCTCACACTACTCCAGCCCGAGCACGCTTAACTTCGCAGTTCTATCCAACCCCAGCACCACCTCACTTAACAGGCACTTGTTGATATATCTATCATATCAATCCTATTAAACCTTGTTGATGTCTAGGACTTTGTTCATGTTCATGAGTATGATGAAATTTTGAAAAATATTTCAAACTTCCCGGTCATATTATGTATCATTTTTTGAAAAAAAAAATCCAAAAAAAATTCGAAACCAATTTTTTTCTGTTACCAGTGGTGCACCTAGCAAACGGTGCGCCACTAGTAAGTTTGAAATTTTTTGAATTTTTTTGCCTCTAGATCTTGAAAGCCCTGTAACTTTTTCTGTTAGGTTTTTGAGGATTTTGAAAATGTTTAACTGGGTTCCCCTGGTTAAATTCGGATGTAACTTTTCGAGTAGATGATTTTTCATATAAAAAACTTTTTAATCCGAGTTCGTATGCAAAGGTTATGCCCATTTTACAAATTCCAGAGAGATTTTGCAAATAAAGTCGAAACTCATATTTGTAAATTTTCCCAACAATAGACCACATATCACATGGTAAACTTATTTTCTTTTATTTTTTTGACATTTCCATCATTTTCTTTTATTTTTTTAAAACTAAAAAGGCGGTCCATGAGGGGGGTGCATTCGATGGAATTTTTGGGCCAAGTTAGTAATGGCGCACTGTGGGAGTGGTGCGCCATTACTAGTTCAACTATTAAAACTAGTAATGGCGCACCACACACACGGTGCGCCATTACTAGTTTTGAAAAGTAAAATTGGAAAAAAAATTGAAAAAAAATTACTAGTGGCGCACCGTGGATGTGGTGTGCCATTACTAGTTTAACTACTAATGGCACACTATCCCCTGGTGCTCCATTACTAGTTTTTAAAAAAATAAAAAAATTGAAAAAAATACTAGTGGCGCACCGTGGATGTGGTGTGCCATTACTAGTTTAACTAGTAATGGCGCACTATCCCCTGGTGCGCCATTACTAGTTTTGAGAAAAATAAATAAAAAAAGAATTGTTACTAGTGGCGCACCATGGATGTGATGCGCCATTAGTATTTGGATACTAATGGCGCACCAACACATGGAGCGCCATTAGTATATAGTAGTGGCGCACCACATGTCTGGTGCGCCATTAGTGTCCATATCATTTATAGCCCTTTCCCTAGTAGTGTGACGTTCTTTTGCATTAAGATTTCGTGCATCCAACCCTAAAAGCACATGACAATCTGTGCTTCCCTCTGCGAAGGGCCTATCTTTTACTTTATGTCTTATACTTTACGCAAGAGTCAATGTGATCTTCACCTTTCCTTTTTATATTTTATCCTTTGGTAAGCACCTCGTGTTGATCCTGATATATATATATATATATATATATATATATATATATATATATATATATATATATCCAATTGGATGTAAGTTAGCATGACCTATTATTGTTGACATTACCCTTGAGGTAAAAGGTTGGGAGGCAACACTATAAGCCCCTATGTTTCTCTGTGTCCGATTAAAACTCCATAACCATAAGTATTGCGTGAGTGTTAGCAACTGTGAAAGACTAAATAATAGTTGAGTATGTGGACTTGCTGAAATGCTCTTGTGTTGACTCTTTCCTATGTTATGATAAATTGAAATTGCTTCAATGACCAAGATCCTAGTTTGCTAGTTCGCAATGAAGTTTTTGATTCATACTTGACATTGTGAATAGATTGTTACTTGAGCATAAGAAATCATATGACAATATGTGTGTGTGTGTGTGTGTGTGTGTGTTGTTATAAGAATGATCATGATGCCCTCGTGTCCATATTTTATTTTTATCGCCACCTCTATCTCTAAACATGTGGACATATTTTTTGATATCGGCTTCCGCTTGAGGACAAGCGAGGTCTAAGCTTGGGGGAGTTGATACGTCCATTTTGCATCATGCTTTTATATCGGTATTTATTGCATTATGGGCTATTATTACACGTTATGTCACAATACTTGTGGTTATTCTCTCTTATTTTACAAGGTTTCCATGAAGAGGGAGAATGCCGGCAGCTGGGATTCTAGGCTGGAAAAGGAGCAAATATTGGAGACCTATTCTGCTAAACTCCCAAAGTCCTAAAACTCCACGAAAGTCATTTTGGGAATTAATAAAAAATATCCAGTGGAAGAAATACCTGAGGGGGGCCACCCACCGTCCACGAGGGTGGGGGACGCGCCCTACCCCCTGGGTGCCCCCCTGCCTCGTGGGCCACCTAGCAGCCCTTAGGTGCCCATCTTCTGCTATATGAAGACTTTTACCCCGAAAAATCATAAGCAAGCTTACGGGACAAAACTCCGCCACCATGAGGCGGAACCTTGGCGGAACCAATCTAGGGCTCCGACGGAGCTGTTCTGTAGGGGAAACCTCCCTCCGGGAGGGGGAAATCATCACCATCATCATCACCAACGATCCTCTCATCGGGAGGGGGTCAATCTCCATCAACATCTTCACCAGCACCATCTTCTCACAAACCCTAGTTCATCTCTTGTATCCAATCTTTGTATCCAAACCTCAGATTGGTACCTGTGGGTTGCTAGTAGTGTTGATTAGTCCTTGTAGTTGATGCTAGTTGGTTTATTTTGGTGGAAGATCATATGTTCAGATCCTTAATGCATATTAATATCCCTCTAATTGTGAATATTAATATGATTTGTGAGTAGTTATGTTTGTTCCTGAGGAGATGGGTGAAGTCTTGCTATTAGTAGTCATGTGAATTTGGTATTCGTTCGATATATTGATGAGATGTATGTTGTCTCTCCTCTAGTGGTGTTATGTGAATGTCGACTACATGACACTTCACCATTATTTGGGCCTAGAGGAAGGCATTGGGAAGTAATAAGTAGATGATGGGTTCCTAGAGTGACAGAAGCTTAAACCCTAGTTTATAAGTTGCTTTGTAAGGGGCTGATTTGGATCCACTTCTTTCATGCTATGGTTAAGTTTACCTTAATACTTCTTTTGTAGTTGCGGATGCTTGCAATAGGGGTTAATCGTAAGTGGGATGCTTGTCCAAGAAAGGGCAGTACCCAAGCACCGTTCCACCCACATATCAAATTATCAAAGTAACGAACGCGAATCATATGAGCGTGATGAAAACTAGCTTGACGATAATTCCCATGTGTCCTCGGGAGCACTTTTCTCATTATAAGAACTCGTGCAGGCTTGTCCTTTGCTACAAAAAGGATTGGGCCACCTTGATGCACCTTATTTACTTTCATTGCTTGTTACCCGTTACAAATTATCTTATCACAAAACTATCTGTTACCTACAATTTCAGTGCTTGCATGGAATACCTTACTGAAAACCGCTTGTCATTTCCTTCTGCTCCTCGTTGGGTTCGACACTCTTACTTATCGAAAGGACTACTATTGATCCCCTACACTTGTGGGCCATAAACTTCTTTGTTATCATCCCCTCTATCCAGTAAAACAACTTAAACATTTATTTGAAAGTTTAAAATTTGATTTCAAACATATTTGTATTTGAACTTTGTTTGATTGTAACTCGAGTTTTATAACTCCGTTTGAGATGATTCTTTTTGCAAATCGAAGATCTTGAAATAAACTTTCTGATAAGGCCAAATTCACTTAATTTTGGTACTGTTAGAAATTGTTTTCTGTTGCAAGAGTTGTTTGCTTGTTTTCGAAGTTTTCCGAGATCTTTTCTTCGATTCGTTTGCATGATTGCTTATGTGTGGTTACCTTTGCTTGCTTATGATAGATTGACCGGAGTGTGACGAGTAGAACTATCAGGAGTTATGAGTGCGAATCATCTTCATCAACAGTACATGCAAGTTCACACTTTGATCATATCCCTGTATTATCCAGTTTTTATGCATTAGTTTCAACCCTCAAACATTGCATGAGTAGGATTGATTATGTAACATCCCAAATTTTCAATTTGCAATGTTATACATAGATCATCATTGCATATCATATTTTATTGCATTTTGGCTTGATCATAGAAATTTCACGCAACTCAAGGACCCACGGAGAGAGTTGGATATTTTGTTATTTTCATATTTGAGTTTTCTCAAATTTTGAAAATAGGATCATTTGATTTTAATTATTTTATCTTTAATTATTTCTATTATAGAAATATGAGAGAGGGAATAAAATTACTTTCCCAAAATAAAGAAATATTGAGGATTTAATATTAAAATAAATAAGATTTTATTTTGGAGTTTTCTCGCTATTTTATTTGAATTAGGAAAAATGCGCTTTTTCAAAATTGCATTTAGGCCCCAAATAAATGTTCATCTTGTCCCGCTTGATTTAAGAAGTCGGTGAAAATTTGTTTCAGGATTTTTGGAGTCCGTTTAGTATTTCTTTTCTTTGTTTTTCTGTGCGGAATTATTAAAAAAAACAAACTAAACCGACTTAACGGGCCGTGGGCGAGACGGACTCCCCGTCGCCCCAGGCTTTATAAGCCGCCGCCGCGACCTTGCAGCCCAGCACACCCGAGGTGCCGAAACCCTAACCCTAACCCGCCGCCACCACCGCCGCCGCGACCCCGCCGCCCCTCGCCGCCGCGACCCCGCCGACCGCCGCCCCCCTGCCGGACCCCGCCGCTGCAGTTGCCCCCCGCCTCGCCGGAGTTGCCCGCCGCCGCCGCTGCTGTCATGCATCCCAAGGTAGTCGCCGGTTTTAAAAAAAACCGAGTTGTGTTTTTTTATTAAATCGTTTTTATTTTATTTCCCGGTTTAGTCTATTTAGCGGACGTTCGTCCGTACGTTCGTTTAACGAACGATTTTCATCGTTTATCCGCAGATAGCGAACGTTTGTTCGTTAGCCTATTCGTCCGTTTTCTTTTTCTCGGATTTTCCTCGATTATTCCTGATCGCGATTTCTGATCCGATTTTCGTTTTAGTATAACTTTTCGCTCGTTTATCAGAATAAGGCGATTCAAGCGCCTAGAGTTACGTCTCGAAACCCTCTTTCCGTTTAACCAACTCAAACAAAGTTTTTTTCTACTGTAAAATTTGACTTAGGTCCAGATTAGTAAAACGAAGCTTGTTTCTTTCGTCGTTTGAGTTTCGTTGCTTCGTTTGATTTGATTCTTTTGGCAAACTGGAGTTCTTAAGTTGAACTTTCTGGTTAGATCTCTTATTTGAGTTTTACCTGTGCATTAGATGAGTTGTTATTGTATGCTTGTTTGTTTGCGATAGAGTACCCGGAGTGCGCCGCTTGCTACTTCGAATCTCTAGGTTTCACAGATCATCAACAAGTCAAGTAACACTTTGATCATACCTCTTTACTACCCAGTTTTATTGCATTAGATCAATCCTCAAACAATTGCATGATTAGGATCTGATTAACATGTGGGTTTTGGGAAGTAGTTGAGGTAGTACCTATATCCTATTTACTTTCCAACCTTTGGGAGTTACTGCTACGTTTGCTTATATTGCTATGCTATGCTAGTAGACGTGGATTGGGTGAGTGTATCCATGACAGATGTGAGATTGTTAACTTATGGTTTACTAAAGGTGGCAACTTTAATACACATCTGGGTGGATTGAGGCACCTGGGATTCCAGTGATTGCATGTTGTTTTTCTCTATGGACCGCCACCCAGGCTCAAAGGGATCATGAGATTATTCATGCTAGAAACTTTCGTGTGCAGCCGCAAGCTACTATGGGCTCTAGCATAGTTGACTAAGTCGTGTGAACTCTTACAGTGGTAGAGTAGCAGATGTAGGGGAAAGTAGGTGTAACTGTCTACCCATCGTAAGGTGCAAACGCTTCTGAAAGACTATGTCTCGGTCATCCGTTTCTCAAACACCATGTAGTGCGAGAATTCCAATGGAGGAGATAAGTGCGCAAACCTCTGCAGAGTGTATAAACTAATCATGGTTAGCCGTGTCCCCGGTTATGGACGTTTTGAGTATCTAGTACTTGGATTATCATGTGAATCTCATCATGTTACTTTAATTAATTTTGTTGGGCTTAATGATGATGCTTAATTGGGATTGAGTTGGGTGAACCTTCTCAATGTTTAACAACCACCATGATAGTTAAATAAAATTTATTCCTTTGTTGTAGGGAAAAATTGGCTTTATGCAAAACTGTAACCATAGAGCTTTCCACCAGCCATATATGCATGTAGTATAGCATTATTCTGTTCATTACTCTCTATGTGTTACATTGCCAGCATATTCCATGTGCTGACCCGTTTTCGGGCTGCAACGTTCATGTTGCTGACTTTTCAGATGACCAGTAAGGTGCCTTAGGTCGTGGTCTTATACTCAGTGATGCTGTTGGAGTTGATGGACTCGCTTATCTTCCAAGCCTTCCGCTGTTATTGTTATTAGATGGCCTTAAGCCATATTTATTTTAATAAGCTCTCTTTTGAGACGTTCGATGTAATAAGTGTGTGATTGCTACTCTGTTATAAATCCTTCAAGTACTGTGCATGTCAGCATTACTGATCCAGGGATGACATTGATGCACAGAGATCAGACTGTTTGAGGTCTGGTCCCTACAAGATGGTATCAGAGCACACACTGACTGTAGGACACGACCACTAAGCTAAAGCCCTAGATCACTACTCTCTTCTCATTTCTGACTCCTCATCTTTTCTCCTCTTTTAGGATGGCGGATGCAAGGAACAAGTTCACGCAACCGAATGAAGATACACACTTTGGACGCCACTTGAAGGAAGTCACTAGATACCTGAACATCAGAGTACCAAGCTTCACCGGGACCTACATCGCCACTTTACCCGAAGAGGAGCGTTGGATGATTCAAGTTCAAGTACCAGGAAGAACGTTCATGCCAGTGACTGAGCCCATAGAGCTTTCCTTTGATGCACCAACCTGGAGTCTAGGAAAGAGCATGGCTGCCCACATCACCATGTGACGCATTGGAGAAGTTTACCACAAGGATCTTAAGGATACTATCTACCAGATTTGTGGGTGCCGAGATGAGCAATGGGAGATGATCAGCACCAAGAAGGATAGATCAATTGCAGCTTTCATCCAGGAGCTAAACCAGCACATACGTCGCCAGGAGAACCAGATGTGCGCAGGCATGATAGATCTGAAGAAGGCATTGACCAAGATCACGAAGTTGGAGGAAGAACTCAAGTCTACACGCGATGGATGTGAGGAGGAAATGATGACACTCGTGGAGAAGAATGATGATCTGAAGAAGAAGCTAAAAGTATTTATGGGATTTCCCGCGACTGGAGGAGAAGACGATGATTGTACTTACCCGGAGAACTACATCATCATCGACGACACTGACTCGGACCCAGACGATAGCGATGATGATTTTTTTTGATGAAGCTGGAGCGGATATCATGGAGTCTTCGACCGATCAATTTTTCTAGTCGACCACGATAACAGTAGTAGTATTCTCCCATGTATATAGTATAGTCCGAGCACTTTTGTAATGATAGCTAGACCATTGTATGCCCTTGTTTGAATTGATTGAAGTGATATTGATTGCTTTTGTCTCATGTGCATATGGGTAGTGTTTTCTCTCTAGACCTCATTCTATTCTATATTCTCATCTTTTCTAAACCCTCAGATCCCTCCGAGATGTGACAATGGATTTGCTTTCCCACTGGAGCTCACTCAGTTGATCCAGCAGCAGAATGCATTGATGGAGATGCTACTCCAGAATCAGAATCAGGGGAACAACAACAACAACAACAATAACCCACCACCACCACCACTTGTTGATCACTTAGCCCATTTCTTGAGGCTGAATCCGCCGGTGTTCTCCAGTAGCACCGAGCCGATAGTTGCAGATGATTGGCTCCACAAGATGGGAAGGGAGTTGACCACTGCATGATGCACATATGCGGAGAAGGTGCTTTTTGCCGCACATCAGCTTGATGGACACGCATCATCATGGTGGTAGAATTTCACAGCCATGTATCCTATCGACACTGTCACATGGGATCAGTTTCAACAGGCTTTCTGTACTACCCATGTTTCAGCAGGAGCTATGGCCATGAAGAAGCGTGAGTTTCGCAACTTGCGCCAAGGAGGACGTATAGTTGGCTAGTATGTGGACGACTTTAGTAAGCTAGCACGTTATGCCCCAGATGACATTGCTATGGATGTAGCTAAGTAGGAGAAGTTTCTGGAAGGACTGAATGATGAGCTGAGCATGCAGTTGATGGTAGCAACCTTCAACAACTACCAGGAGTTGGTAGATAGAGCTCTTATGATTGAAGGGAAGCAGCAGCAGATTGACAACCGCAAGATGAAGTATGGACAAGGGAAGTATAATTCTGGAGCCCAGCAGAAGCCCCGTTTTAACCCAAATTCGGGAGGACCTTTTTAGCATACCCATGGAGGAGGAAGCTCGCACAACCATAGTGGCCCCAAGAATGGTAATGGGAATGGAGGAAGCAACGGACAGAACTGTACCAACCCATCGACCCCAGCCAAGAGGGATCTGAGCCAAGTCACTTGCTACAAGTGTCAGAAGACTGGACATTATGCCAATGAATGTCCTAAAGATAAGAATGGAAATGGCAATGGAAGCTCTGGGAAGAAGCCAAACCCTTTCAACAGGGGACAGGTGAACCACGTTAACGTGGAGGAGGTTGAAGCCCAGCTAGATGCAGTAATAGGAGTTGCATAGGAGGAAGTACCAGTGGTGAAGGATTTCCCTGACGTATTTCTAGAGGAATTGCCAGGCATGCCACCGAATAGAGACATTGAGTTTTTGATTGAGCTTTTGCCAGGCACAGGGCCAATATCTAAGAGACTGTATAGGATGCCCGCAAAAGATTTGGAGGAAATTAAGAAGCGGATTAAGGAGCTATTGGATAAAGGCTATATTCGCCCAAGTTCTTCACCTTGGGGATCGCCAGTGCTCCTAGTGGAGAAGAAGGATGGATCCTTAAGGATGGTTGTTGATTATCGAGGATTGAATGAAGTGACAATCAAGAACAAGTACCCGCTGCTGATGATCAATGACTTGTTTGACCAATTGCAAGGAGCTAAGGTATTTTCCAAGATCGATCTGCGATCAGGATACCACCAGTTGAGGATTCGAGAGCAGGATATACCTAAGACGGCTTTTACCACCAGGTACGGGCTGTACGAGTATACCGTTATGTCATTTGGTCTGACTAACGCACCTGCCTATTTCATGAACATGATGAGCAAGGTATTTATGGAGTTTCTGGATAAGTTCGTCGTGTTGTTCATTGATGATATTTTTGTCTACTCAAAGAATGAAGAGGAGCATAAGGAGCATTTGCGTTTGGTACTGGAGAAACTCAGGGAACATCAGTTATATGCCAAGTTCAGCAAATGTGAGTTTTGGTTGAAGGAAGTTGGATTCCTTGGACATGTTATATCCGGAGAAGGAATAGCTGTAGACCCCACCAAAGTTGTCACTGTGACAAACTGGGAAGCCCCAACAACAGTTGGAGAGATCCGGAGTTTTCTTGGACTTGCAGGATACTACCGGAGGTTCATTGAGAATTTCTCGAAGATTGCAAAACCCATGATGGAGTTGTTGAAGAAGGACACCAAGTTCAAATGGAATGAGGAATGTGAGGCCAGTTTCCAGGAGTTGAAGAAACGTTTGGTTACCTCACCAGTTTTGATTTTGCCCGATCAGCGCAAGGATTATGAAGTATATTGCGACGCTTCTCGTCAAGGACTTGGAGCAGTTCTTATGTAGGAGGGAACAGTTGTTTTGTATGCCTCAAGACAACTCAAACCCCATGAGTTGAATTATGCTACACATGATTTGGAGTTAGCAGTCGTAGTTCATGCATTGAAGACATGGAGACATTTTCTCATCGGAAACCATTGTGAGGTGTACATGGATCACAAGAGTTTGAAGTACATCTTCACGCAGAAGGAGTTGAATCTCAGGCAAAGGAGATGGTTGGAGCTCATTAAGGATTATGATATGAGATTGCGTTATCACCCCAGAAAGGCTAACGTAGTAGCCGATGCATTGAGCCGCAAGAGCCATGCCGACACACTCATGACCCGAGAGTTAGCAAAGGAGTTAGCCGAGGATCTTCGCGAGCTATGTTTGGAGATAGTTCCGAGAGGCTATGTAGTAGCATTAGAGATTCAGTCTACTTTGATGGATAAGATCAGAGAAGCTCAGAAGACTGACAAGAAGATTGCCGAAATAAAGGAGAAGATGAGCAAAGGAAAAGCTAAAGGTTTTCGTGAGGATGAGCACGATACCTTATGGTTTGAGGATCACGTTTATGTGCCTAATGACCCGGAGATCAGGAAGTTGATTCTGCAAGAGGCCCATGATTCGCCGTACTCGATTCACCCGGGAAATACCAAGATGTATTTGGATTTGAAGGACACTTTCTGGTGGACCGGAATAAAGAAGGATATTGCAGAGTATGTAGCAGTATGTGATGTATGTCAGAGAGTGAAGGCAGAGCATCAGAAGCCAGCATGATTGTTACAGCCATTGAAGATACCCGAATGGAAGTGGGATAAACTAGGCATGGATTTTATCACGGGATTGCCCAGGACTCGTTCAGGCTATGACTCGATATGGGTTGTAGTCGATCATTTGACGAAGGTACCTCATTTCATTCCAGTGAAGACCACTTACACCAGTGCTAAGTTGGCAAATATATACATGACCAGGATCGTATGTCTGCACGGAGTTCCGAGGAGCATTGTATCAGATAGAGGAACCCAGTTTACCTCAAAGTTCTGGAATGAATTGAACGAAACTTTGGGTACCAGGCTAGAGTTCAGTACAACCTTTCATCCGTAGACAGATGGACAGACTGAGAGAGTAAATCGGATTCTAGAGGACATGCTGAGAGCTTGTGCGCTAGATTATGGATCTAGTTGGGACGACAATTTGCCATATGCGGAGTTCTCTTACAACAACAGTTATCAATCCAGTTTGAAGATGGCCCCTTTCGAAGCTCTGTACGGAAGGAGGTGCAGGACACCGTTGTTGTGGGATGAAGTTGGAGACCGTCAGTTGTTTGGACCAGATCTGATTAAGGAGTCTGAATAGAAGGTGAAGTTGATTCACAATAGGCTCAAGGTAGCCCAGTCCAGGCAAAAAGGTTATGCAGATTCAAAATGCAAGGAGACAGTCTACGAAGTCGGAGACAGAGTTTATCTTCGTGTATCCCCACTTCGAGGAATTAAGCGTTTTGGAGTTAAGGGAAAGCTAGCGCCATGTTTTGTCGGACCATACAAAGTTTTGTAGCGTATGGAAGAAGTTGCTTACAAGTTGGAATTGCCCGAAGGTTTGTCAGGAGTTCATGATGTGTTCCATGTTTCCCAGTTAAAGAAGTGCCACGCAGAGATGGCTGATATACCGCTGAGAGATACAGTGATGCTGGAAGCGATTCAGTTGGATAGTGATTTAACTTATGAGGAGAAACCAATTAAGATTCTCGAGTTTGCCAGCCGAGTGACGTGCAACAAGGTTATCAGCCATATAAGAGGAAGAAGTAGGTCGGTGGCCACCCAAGGGGCCCACGAGATAGGGGGGCGCGTCCTGTAGGGGTGGGCGCACCATCCACCCTCGTGGCCGCCTCGGCTGCTTCTTGGATTGCACTCCAAGTCCTCTCGATCACGTTTGTTTCAAAAATCACGCTCCCGAAGGTTTCATTCCGTTTGGACTCTGTTTGATATTCCTTTTCTTTGAAATACTGAAATAGGCAAAAAATCGGCAATGCGGGCTGGGCCTCCAGTTAGTAGGTTAGTCCCAAAAAATGATATAAATGTGTAAAATAAAGCCCATAAACATCCAAAACAGGTAATATAATAGCATGGAACAATCAAAAAATATAGATACGTTGGAGACGTATCAACCACTCGCCCTCCTCTCCTATAAATCCGGAGCCCCGGGCCCCGATCTCTCTCTCCCTCCTCGCATCACACCACATCTCGCATCCGCCGCCGCGCCGCCGACCTCATTGCTGCTGCCGCCGAACACCGCCGCCACTTGCGCTCGCCGGTGCTGCACCACCGCACTTCGTCGCCGGATCTGCCGCCCCACGCCTCGCCCGCCGGACCCCGCACCCTCTCCACCAGCGTCGTCGCTGCTCCCGCCGCCGCCGCCCCGACGCCCGCGCTTGAGTTCACCGCCGGCCGGATCCGCTCCGCCGCCTGACCCACTGGTTTTTCCCGGTCCGGTAATAAACTGCCCCGGTCCACTGGTCTTCTTTTAGGTTTTTGGTTTTTGATTTAAAACCTAGATCTGTTATTTTTTTAGCTAGATCTAATTAGCGAACGTTTTCTATTTAGGAAGTTTTAGTGAACGTTTTCGTTCTGTAGTACTGTTTAATGAACGTTCGTTATTTAGAATTTTTCTTTTTCTGTTAGTTTTAGTTAGGGACTTCTTTGTAGATGTTTTATTTACAATTTAGCCCCTAAACTTCAAACCCTCACAACTTTTCGCCCGTTTGTCCAAATCCAACGAAACCAATGCTCACTTCTTCGTTATGATCCCCTCTATCCAGTAAAACAACTTAAACATATTTTTGAAAGTTTAAAATTTGATTTCAAAGAGATTTGTTTTTGAACTTTGTTTGATTGTAACTCGAGTTTTATAACTCCGTTTGAGTTGATTCTTTTTGCAAATCGAAGCTCTTGACCTAATCTTTCTGATAAGGCCAAATTCACTTACTTTTGGTACTATTAGAAATTGTTTTCTGTTGCAAGAGTTGTTTGCTTGTTTTCGAAGTTTTCTGAGATCTTTTCTTTGATTCTTTTGCATGATTGCTTATGTGTGGTTACCATTGCTTGCTTACGATAGATTTACCGGAGTGTGACGAGTAGAACTATCAAGAGTTATGCGTGTGAATCATCTTCATCAACAGTACATGCAAGTTCACACTTTGATCAGATCCCTGTATTATCCAGTTTTTATGCATTAGTTTCAACCCTCAAACATTGCATGAGTAGGATTGATTACATGTGGGTATTGGGAAGTAGTTGATGAGGTAGAACCTATTATCCTTTATATCAAAACCCCGGGAGTTACTACGTTATGCTTATACTGCTATGTTGTGCTCGTAGATGTGGTTTGGTTTCAGTGATTCATGACAGATATGAGAGTTATTATTAATGGTTAACTTAAGGTGGCTACTTTAATACACATCTAAGTGGAATTTTAGGGGCACCCTGGAGCACCCAGTGGTTTGCCTGGGCACCTGGAGAACCCAGTGCTTGCCCAAGGGGATCCCGGGGGACCCGTCTGATCACCCTATGGAATGCCACCCAGGCTCAAAGGGATCATAAGATTATTAATGCTAGAAACTTCCATGTGCAGCCACAAGCCATTATGGGCTCTGGCATAGTTGAGTAAGTTGCGTGAGTTCTTGAAGAGGTAGACTAGCAGATGTAGTGGGATGTAGGTAGTACTGTCTACCCAGAGTAAAGAGTTTATGCTTCTGAAAGACTGTGTCTCGGTCATCCGTTTCTCAAACATCAGGAAGTGCGAGAAATTCAATGGAGTAGATCGAGTCTTGTGGGGAAAAGTGCGCAAACCTCTGCAGAGTGTACAAACTAATCATGGTTAGCCGTGTCCCCGGTTATGGACATCTTGAGTATCTGGTTCTTGGATTATCACGTTGATCTCGTCACTCTAATTAATTGATTTGTTGGGTTGATGATTATTAATTTGGGATTGAGTTGGAGGAACCTTCTCAATATTTTCAACAAACTTTGTAGTTAAATAAAATTTATTCCTTTGTTGTAGGGAAAAATTGGCTTTATGTAAAATTAAACTGAGAGCTTCAACCAGCCAAATATGCATGTAGTGATAGCTTTCATTCTTCATTATCCTATGGTGTGAATTTGCTAGTACATTCAATGTACTGACCTATATGGCTGCAACGTCTCATGTTGCAGGAATCTTATGATGAGTCAGTGATATGTTAGGGTTACGATTTCTACACTCAACATTGCCGTTGGTGTTGATGGGAATCCACAACCTTGTTGTTTCTTCCGCTTTATGGATTGAGGTAATAGTATTGACATTACTTTATACATGTGATTTACCTCTGTTATAAATCCTCGAGTATTGTGTGTGTCAGCATACCAATCTAGGGATGACACTTAAGAACAGAGACTTAACCATCTGAGATCAGGTCGCTACATGAACGCACCTTTTGTTTGGGGATCTTTGCAATCTACCGCATTTGATGAGCTCAAATATTTGCTTACACATGCCCCAATTCTTGCATTACCTAATTTCAACAAAACATTTGAGGTTCATTGTGATGCTAGTGGTAATGGAATTGGTGGAGTTGTGATGCAAGAAAAGCGACCCATTGCATACTTTAGTGAAAAACTTTCCGGTGCTCAAATTAACTATCCCATATATGACAAAGAATTGTATGCCTTAGTGCGACTATTGCATGTTTGAGAGCATTATCTTCGCCCACATGAGTTTGTCATACATTCCGATCATGAGACACTAAAGTACTTTAAAGGTCAAACTAAGTTGAATAAACGGCATGCTAAATGGAGTGAATGTATTTTACTTACGTGATCAAGTACATTAAGGGCAAAGAAAATTGTTGTGGCGGATGCTCTTTCCCGCATATGCATGCTAGTTACTCAACTTGAGTTGAATGTTATTGGCTTTGAGCATGTTAAAGATCTGTATGCAAATGATCCTTCCTTTGCGCTTCCTTATGCAAAATGTCTTGCTCACACTTGTTGGGAGAAATATTATCTAAAGAATGGCTACCTATGCGTGCTAACAAACTTTGAATACCCGAGTCTTTGCTTAGTTTGTTACTTTTGCAAGAGGCTCATGGCGGAGGATTTATGGGACATTTTGGACGCAACAAGACCTTTGGCACACTCTCCAACAAGTACTTTTGGCCAAAGATGTTCCGCGACATCGCGCGCTTCACCAACCGATGCTCTACATGCCGCAAAGCTAAGTCAAAAGATCAATCTCATGGGTTACATATGCCACTTCCAATTCCATATCAACCATGGGAAGATATTAGTATGGATTTTTTTGCTTGGTTTGCCTAGAAATCAAAATTGAAAGGATTTCATCTTTGTTTTTGTGGAACGATTCTCAAAAATTGCACATTTCATACCATACAACAAGATAGACGATTCTTCACATGTTGCTAATCTTTTTCGTAGGGAAATCTTGAGGTTGCACGGAGTACCAAGGACCATTGTGTTGGACCGGGACGTCAAGTTCTTAAGCTACCTTTGGAAGACCATATGCGCCAAGCTCGCGGCATCAAGCTACTATTCTTCCTGGCATACCATCCATGAACCGATGGCCAAACGGAAGTCACCAACCGGACATTATCTACTCTCCTACATGTGTTGATAAAGAAGAACATCAATGTGAGGACCCCGACTCATAAGTCATGATCACCGAAAGCACGTGTACAGTGATCCCAGAGATCAATGCTCACTGAACACATAGAAGCTGAATAACAAGAGTCTTACATCCATACATATCGTCTTACACAAATTATGACCATTATGGTCAAGTATTACATAGATAAAGCCACAAGGGCTGAATACCAAATAAACTTAAGCAGTGGAAATCTTCGTCGATAAGTAGAACCCATTCCATCTGCCTTAACCCTACAGGAATTCTGACTGGAAAATGTCCTAGTTTGCATGTTCGTCTCCAAAGAACTCTTCTTCGAACTCCTGTTCTTCCATGCCTCACGAATTAAATAACCAGTGGCAAGCCAATGAGTACTTTGAATGTACTCGCAAGCAACCCATGTTTTGGCTCAAGATACAACAATGCATGACATAGGTAAATTTTTGCAGAAAGCTAATTTTGTTGTGCTATGACATGTTCAATAACTGGTAAATCATGCCTCGTATAAATTCAAGTAACCATATGGACTGGTTACATATATCAACATAAAGGGAGTGGGCTCCAACCCAACTCAATCATGGCAAGTCCTTTGACTGGACCCAAGTAGTTCTTCCCACACACACATACTAGTTGTAAACAAGTGGATGTAGCCCAAGAGCGATTACCCAACTGTCCTTGACCATGGACACGACTATTCGAATAGTTTTACACTCTGCAGAGGTTGCACACTTTACCCACAAGATCCGGGGAACTTCCATGTCATCCACGACCCGCGGTACCTCAAGTACCCAGGGTAAGCACCCGATCACTATCTTTCCCTAGAGGACACTAACATACAGTCCACTCGATTGGTAGTATACCCACGTGCCCAACATTTCACAACTTAAAATTGTGGAGCCTCGCTCCCATATTCATCCATACCACTGGCACGGGGTACCAACGGTGTGTCCGGTGCCCCATAAAAATGTTCTTGGCCGCCCTACCTGGCATGACCCCGTCCCGAGAGAGCAAAACCTCTCCCGTCACTAGTAATGTGGGCACCATGCTAGTATCGGCCTAGGTAATCAATAATGCCCTTTCCCATATAAGGGTAGAGTGGTTGCGCATGTAAGGTTGGAATAACGGTTGCAGCTTAAACCAATCCGTTTTGAAAACAACACACACACTTGCCTCGATACACCACTTCGTCATCAAGTGGTTACCCAACTCATTATCTCCCTTGGGCATAAGTGGCACCCGATGGGGTTATCAAAAAGTTTTTGAAAACAATCTTGCTTCCATCACCATGCATATACCCATCCCCTTTTTCGTAGCAACTACTTTAGCATCCTATCTACTCCCACCGACATAACCCTCATAGAAAGGTAGGATCATGCATCATGCAAGTGTCAACGAGAAAAGCAACAGAGGCAAACCACCTCAAGTGGTCACCATTTTATCATGACTTCGATGCAAGCAATAAAAGTGCCATATGCATGCATAAAAAGGGTTTTTTAGACATGGTCAAAGGATTGCTTGGCTGGCTCAGCAAAGTCTTCTGGGTCTTCAAAGTCTTCTGGTCCAACTCCTTCGTCAGCAACGCTATCTATCGTCACAAAATAATAACAAGAAAAATAAGGCAATAATAAAACAGAAAAACCAAAGTGCTCAGAAAAATGTCAACTTATTTTTGTTAAATACTAGGGTGAAAACTAAGAAGGGGAAAATTCCTAGTTTTTGGATTTGGAGTGGCAGAATAGGAGAAACATATTTTCAGAGGGGTTTAAATATATTCAAATTTGAATTTGAATATGAATAGTACATAAAAGTTGTTTGGACATGAGTGAAAGTTATACCATTAAATAGGTTGGATTTTTAGAAAAATATGGGAGTTGGAATTATTGCATCTGGATTAATATTTAATCTTGTGGAATTTTTGTAAGTTTAACCGAAAAGAAAAAAGGAAAAGGAGCATTGTGCAACTAGGCCAGAAGAGCCGTAGCGCAGCAGGCCCAGTCCGAGAGGCGGCCCAGCGCACTGGTGCATGCGCGCGCGCCAGGTTTAAACCTGACGGGCAGGGCCCAGGCGTCAGCGAGAGAGAGAGGGGTGATGGAGGGGAGAGGCTAATAGGCGGGGCCTGCCTGTCATCCCTAACCCCGCGACAGAGGGCCGGCGGGCTCACCGGCGATGATTCAGGGAACGGTGAGGCGAGAGGAGGGAAGGGTTGGACTCAGCGCAGAGTCGCCGTTCAGGTGGAGGTGGTTACAGTCGCCGGGGTGGCCTGGTTCGTCAGCAACGAGGTCAGGCGGAGGAGGAGCTTTGGTTGGCGACGGTTCCGGCTATTTCCGGTAGCTACAGAGAGGGGAAACAGGGGAAAACAATCAGGGGTGTTTGGGGGTTCCAGATCGAGGCAGAGGAGGAGTGGGGGAGGCCTGTACCTCGCGAACTCCAGCGAGCCGAAGCAGCAGAGCTCGAGCTCGATCTCAAGCTCGGGTGCTACTGGAGAGGATTGGGTGGTTCAGGGGGGTGTTTTGGAGCTGCAGAGGTCGAGTGGTGAGGAGAGGAGGGCTCGGGGAGGTCTTATATAGCCAGGCTAGGGCTTGCCGTGGACCCATGCACCGACGAGGTTGTCGTTGCTGTATGTCACGGGGGCTCACGTGGGCGTGTCTGGGGTGTTGGTAGGGGTGGTCTACACCCATAGGAAGGAAGAGAAGGAGCAGGGGAGCGTCAGGGCAGCACGCGTGTGAGCGTGCTCATTGCAGCTCTCGGGCGGCCATGGTGCACGTGCGAGCAGGGGCAGGAGAGAGAGAGAGGAAGAAGGGGGGCGACCAGCTGCCGTGTCTCGGACATCGAGGCGTCTCGTCGGGCATGCTGGGGAGGCCCGAGGTGGCCGTAGGCGGTTGGAAGGGGGCGGCTACAGTGCCTAGACACACTGTAGCATGCTCCAGAGCGCCCAAATGGCTTGGCATGCCATTTTCTAAGCAGTGTGGGCGCCCCCAAGCATGTCCAGCAGGTCTAGGAGGGAGTAAAGAAAGGGGGATGGGCTTTGGATGCCCTGGGTGGCCACTGGAGTGAGGAGGGAGGTTGAGGGAGAGAGAGAAGCTGCTTTCCAGGAAGGTAAATGGGGTGTTTCACCCCTCAATCATTGAGCAATGGCCAGCGGGAAGTTACTGGGGTAGAAGAGGGTCAGGAGCAGCTGTGGTACAAAGTTGTGCCGATGGAGATTAGTGGAAGAGTTCAAAAGTGGCATTTTGGTAAAGTGTCAGAAGGTGTTTGATAATGGTTTGGGCAAGTAGATGATTTCCATTTGTCATGAGACTCCACAAGGTGAAATGACACATATAGTTAGGGCCTTCCACCAATTTAGAGCTTATTTGGGCAAAGTTGCCAATGCAACTTTTGTAAACCCTAGAAATTAGCAGAAATGAACTTGTGTAGATCTAGTTGAGCAATTCACTTTACCTTGATGCACCACTTGGTGTAGTGGCCTCATTTGATCGTGTGAACATGCTCACAAAAGTTGGGGTCAAGGAGAGAAAGTTGGTAGTACAAAGTTGTTCAAATTTGATTCTAGTCAGAGATTGTTTTGGGGCATTTTGGTGAACCAAAATGACCTTGATTGAGATGAGGCTTTGCAAGGTGATCACAATATGCATTTGTGACTTGCTGAATTTTCCTTGGATCTTTATGAAAATATTTCCTGTAGAAATATTTCAATTCCTTAAAATGGGCAGAAATGGTTTTGGGAGGTTTTGTCCAATATTTTTAACATGACCATGTGTATAAACTCTTATATATGGAAAATATATATCCATGGAGTTTCCCTGATTTTTCTCAAATATTTTTGAAGCTTTTAAATAATTTTAACCTATTAAAGACCATTTCTGGCCTCAAGAAAAAGCATTTAAATAAAATAGGAAAATAAATTTTAAAATTTTATTTTTGTGGTTTATGGGAGTCCTATATCTAATAGGATTCAAATATACCGTTTGAAAGATTTTTCACACCCCAAATCAAGTACTTGCAGTGCAAATCTCAATTCAGGGGGTTTTGGAAAACTAATTTTTGAAAATACTATTTGGCCAAATTATTTTTGTAAGAAAATACTATATTGCACTATACACATGGCATGATCATTGGGCAGATGTTTGGGTCAGGGAGATGAAGTATATAAAGTGGAGTAGTTGACTTTAAAGAGCACTTGAAAAACCACACAAAGAAAACCAACTCCAAAATAAAAAGCCAAATGATGCAAAAGTTTTTGTTGGTCCAAATTTTCATGCTTTATTAATGCAAATGACCTGCTACAAAATGCAGGGTGTGACAGACCTACCCCCCCTTACAAGAATCTCGTCCCCAAGATTCCTAAACTAGGCTTTAAAAGAGGTCGGGAAACTTGGATCTAAGGTAGTCTTCACGTTCCCAGGTTGCTTCTGCTTCAGTGTGGTTGCTCCACTGGACCTTGAAGTACTTGATGGTGTGAATTTGAGTGTGTCGTTCAGCCTCGTCCAAAATGCAGATGGGCCTCTCACGGTAGGTCAAATCAGGCTGAAGGTCAATGGCTTCGTGATCGACGTCCTTGTAAAGATCAGGCATGTCTGGAACTTGGAGACACTTCCTAAGTTGTGACACGTGGAATACGTCGTGCACATCGGATAGTTCGGGTGGTAGTTACAACTGGTACGCAACTTCTCCTCATCGGTCAGTGATCTTGAAGGGGCCGATGTATCTTGGTGCGAGCTTTCCTTTGACATGGAAGCACTCGGTTCCCTTGAGAGGCGTGACTCGGAGATAGACATGGTATCCAACTCGGAAGGTTATGTCTCGATGGCGTGAGTCAGCGTAGCTCTTCTGTCTTGACTTGGCAGTCTTCAAATGATATCTGACAAGTTGTACTTTCTCTTATGCTTCACAGAGGATATCGGGCCCAAAGACTAGTCCTTCTCCGGTCTCGGACCAATTGAGGGGAGTGCGGCACTTCCTTCCATATAGCACCTCAAACGGTGCCATCTGAAGACTGGACTGGTAGCTGTTGTTGTAGGAGAACTCGGCGAAGGGTAGGTAATCTTCCCACTTTACTCCATATGCTAAGACACAGACTCAGAGCATGTCTTCAAGTATCTGATTTACTCGGTCCGTCTGACCTCCGGCCTATGGATGGAAAGCAGTGCTGAAGGACAACTTGGTTCCCATGGCCTCTTGGAACTTTTTCCAGAACCTTGAGGTAAACTGGGTTCCTCGATCTGACACAATCTCCTTGGGAACACCGTGAAGGCTTAGAATTTTGTTGATGTAGAGGCTGGCTAGTTGGTTTCCCTTGTAAGTCATTTTGATAGGAATGAAATGGGCTACTTTGGTCAAATGGTCGACTATGACCCAGATGGAGTCATGTCCCTTATTTGACCTTGGTAATCCAGTGATGAAGTCCATTCCGACTTTATACCATTTCCATTCAGGCACCTTGAGAGGCTGTAACAATCCAGTGGGTCGCTGATGTTCAGCTTTGACCCTTTGGCATATGTCACACTTAGCAATGAAAGTGGCTATCTCTCTCTTCATGCGATGCCACCAGAATTTTTCCTTTAGGTCTTGATACATCTTGGTTCCTCCAAGGTGGATGGAATACGGGGTGTCATGAGCTTCTTTCAATATCAAATTCTTGAGCTCAATCTTGTTGGGTACGCAAATGCGATTCCCAACCCACACAATTCCTTGCTCATCCTCTGAGAATCCTGGGGCCTTGCCTGCCTTGATCTTCCTCTTGATGCCTTCAATACTTTCGCTTCCCTTCTGAGTTTTCTTAACGACATCCATCAAGGTAGGCCTAACTTCGAGGTTGGCCAAGAATCCTGGTGCAACCAGTTCCAACCCGAAGCTTTCAAGTTCTTCATACAAGGCGGGTAGCCTTTCCTTAAGAATAGCATTCAAGGAACAAGCCTTTCTGCTTAATGCATCTGCTACCACATTAGCCTTTCCAGGGTGGTATTGAACACTAAGGTCATAATCCTTGATCAACTCTAGCCATCTTCTCTGCCTCATGTTCAATTCCTTCTGAGTGAAAATATACTTCAGACTTTTGTGATCTGTGTATATCTCACACCGCTTCCCGAGGAGGTAATGTCGCCATGTTTTTAGGGCATGAACTGCAGTTGCCAACTCGAGGTCATGAGTAGCGCAGTTCTCTTCGTGAGGACGTAGCTGTCTGGACGGATATGCTACGACTCTGCCTTCTTGCATAAGAACACCTCCAAGCCCGGCTCTCGACGCATCACAATATATCACGAATTCCTTGTGTATATCTGGTGTGGCCAGAACTGGGGCGGTGGTCAGTCTCTTCTTCAGCTCCTGGAGGCTTTCCTCGCACTTCGGCGTCCATTCGAACTTCTTGTCCTTCTTTAGGAGCTGGGTCATGGGTCGGGCAATGCTTGAGAATCCTTCAACGAACTTGCGGTAATATCCCGCGAGTCCGAGGAAGCTTCTCACTTCCTTCACATTGCTCAGGGTTTGCCATTCAGTCACGGCTTGAATCTTGGTGGGATCCACTGACAATCCTTCGGCAGTCAATTTATGACCCAAGAATCCAACCTCATGCAGCCAAAATTCGCACTTGCTGAACTCGGCGTACAGTTGGTGCTCTTGAAGCTTGTCTAGGACCATCCTCAAGTGTTCCTCATGCTCTTCTTCCATCTTCGAGAGGACAAGAATGTCATCAACGAAGACGACAACAAATTTGTCCAAATATTCCATGAAGACCTTATTCATGAGATACATGAAGTAAGCTGGGGTCTGATCCGTGCACTAATATAGGCCATATCTGGTTACAAATGCCATCTTCGAAATATCTTGGGGTCTGATTTTCAGTTGGTAGTACCCAGATCTGAGGTCGATCTTGGAGAACACCTTGGCCCCATTGAGTTGATCAAACAGATCTTCAATCTTGGGAAGTGGATGCTTGTTCTTGATTGTAACTTCATTGAGGGAGCGATAATCAATCCACACGCGGATGGTACCGTCCTTCTTTGCCACAAACAGAACACGTGATCCCCAAGGGGAGGCACAAGGGCGGATAAATCCCTTCCTCAACTGCTCTTCCAGTTTCTTCTTCAACTCTGCTAACTCTTCTGATCCCATTCTATAAGGCTTCTTATAGATGGGTCCTGCTCCGGGTATGAGCTCGATGATGAACTCAATGTCTCGGTCAGGAGGCATTCCCGGTAGCTCATCAGGAAATACATCGGGGTATTCGCATACTACCGGCACTTGCTCCAATCCAACTTCTGACAGACAGTTGACTTGGGCGCCATGAGCATAGGAGGGATTGGGAGCAAACTTAACTTCGACTCCTTGGTCATTGGTCACAGTGATGATCCAGTTGGTGCAATCTAACAAGCATTGGTGCTTGATGAGCCAATTCATTCCTAAGATCACATCTAAGCCTTGTGATCTTAAGACGATAAGGTCTGCTAGGAAGTCTACCCCGTTAATGACAATTCCTACTCCCTTATAGCCTACCTTGGCTCTCATCTCTACTCCGGGGGTTTGTACCACCATAGGGTTATTTAGGGGTGTAGGGGTCATGCCACTTTTTAATGCAAACTCTTGGGTGACAAATGAATGCGTGGCTCCAGAATCAAACAAGACAGTTGCAGGTGCTGAGTTAACAAGGAACGTACCCAACACGACGTCCAGGTCTTCCTGGGCTTCTTCTGCAGTGACATGATTCACACGATCCTTGCCATTGTTGGGCGGGTTGCGGGGAGCTTAGTTCCTTGGTGGCATTCCGCGACCTTGTCCTGGGTTGTGCGCATTGGGGCGCGGGGCGTCGGGCTTCTTATTGGGGCAATTCTTGAAGTAGTGTCCTAGCTGACCACATCCAAAGCAAGTGACTTGATTGGGGTTGCTGCTGTTGCCGGCATTGTTATTGGGGTTGTTGTAAGCTATCCTGGGGTTGGCATACTGCTGAGGCTGATAGTTGGTGCGGGGTGCAAGGGCTCTTGGCTGGTGATAGGTTGGCTTGACCGGGGCTAGCTGCCACGGGCGAGGCTTCTGGTTGCTGGAGCTACCCTTGCTGATCATCTTGCGCTTACGGGTATCATCCAAAGCACGTCGCTTGTCCTCAAGCATGAGTGCCTTGTTCACCAGATCAGGAAAGACCGGGCAGTCACACACAACAAGCGAGTACTACAGAGTCTGGTTAGGGCCTTCCATGAAGCGCTCCCTTTTGGTAGCATCAGTGCTGACATCCTAAGGAGCATACCTTGAGAGAACACTGAACTTCTTCATGTACTCCTTGACAGTCCTACTTCCTTGCTTCAGGGCTCGGAATTCACGCTTCTTGATGGCCATGATTCCAGAAGGAATGTGGGCCTTGCGGAATTCTGCCTTGAAGTCATCCCAAGTGATGTTTTGCTCAGCATGCATGGCCTTGAATCCATCCCACCAAGCTCTGGCAGTTCCCCCGTAACAGTGAGTAGCATATGCCACCTTCTCACGGTCCTCAGTGCAACCGACTAATTCCAACAGATCCTCAATGGTGCGGACCCAGTCGTCTGCATCCAGGGGTTCAGCAGTCTCGATGAAGGTGGGTGGTGCATGCTTCTTGAACTCCGCCAATGTGGAACGTCTATTGCCGTTCCCCGCCGGCTGGCGGTTGACAGCCTGAGAAATCATCTGGAGGGCTACAGTGTTGGCTTGGTATTCTCTCGGAAGGCTTGGACAAGCTGAGCCACGTCCATGATTGGAGGTGGTGGTGGTGGTGGAGTTTGTCCTCGGGCTTGGTCCTGGCTGGCTCCTGCTTTAGTAGAACCTCCGGCTTCTTGCTGCTGGGTAGAGGTAACAGTACGTGTTACAACAGGCATCATGTTGGAGCGGTCAAGGTCTCATGATTGGGAAAGATGAGGGAAAGCAATATAGATGGGGTGCCTAGTAAGGGGGTCAGTATGACACTAATTGTTTTCATGCAAGGGCCAAAAGGCCAAACACATTCATTAAGATCCAAATGGTTGATGTAGTCGTTTACAAGTTCCCGAAGGAAAGTACGATGGTCATCAAACACATCGAAAGCAACCACAACACTACATGGTTTCATATGAACCATTACAAGGACTCGACTTCGCATAGGGGCACACGACCTATCCTACCGTAGGAGTTACGAACTGGCATATCCGAGTTCGGCTGATGCCTAAGTGGTGGAATGCTCGGTCGCGTAGTCTGGCTCTTCTGGGTCTTCCTCCTCATCATCAGTAGCATGCCTTCCTTCATTGCTCGAAGAACTGGGGGAGTGGAGGAGCTCAACACGGTGTTGCTTTGTTGGTGGGGTGAAGAGCTTGCAGTAATCCCTTGCGCTCATGCACTGCTGATGTGGTGGTTCTCCATCCTTTGGGGGTCTTCTGCCTCGGTATGCGATTGCAGGTTGTCCAGGGGGAGCACCTTCTTTCTTGATCCTATCTGTCCTCCCTTGTGCTTGGCGAAGAAGTGCCTTGGTCTCATGAAGTTCCTTTCGGAGCTCCATTGATTCCGTGGCCAAGTGTTGTGCCAAGCTATCGGCATAGAGGCTGAAGTAGGTCTGGAATCGGAGTGGAAGTCCTTCCTCCAATGGTGGAGCTGGTGTGCTGCTCTCATCCTCACCGTCCTTCCGATAAGGCAAGAAGTGGGTTGCCAACTCATCTGCCATCTTGGGAAGAAGGTCTCGGAGGCGGGTGAGTGCCTTGAGGGTTGTCGTCTCGACGACAAGAACCAGTGTTGCCATCTGGGGTCCCTCAAAGAACCAGCTTGTTGGAGAGTCGTTAGCCTTCAGATCACTTCCACATGATACTCTCTCTCGGCTTCATTGATCCAACGCTCATGGTAGGTGAAAATGGGGGCTCGGTGAAACTGGCACTTCTTGAGGCTATCCTCGAGAAGCATGGGAAATCCGGTGGTCAGGAAGTCTTCGGGTACGGCAGCCATCTACAAAGGTTTAATGGGAGAGGTCAATATGGAAATATATCTTGGGTTTGGTAAGCTTAGAAAAGAAGAGGAGAATAGAGGGTTTTGCAAAATGGATTTTATCCTAACTAACGCCCATGCTAACTAAGGCGTCCTACAGTCAGGATGGCTCTGATACCAGCTCTGTGGGGACCCCGACTCATAAGTCGTGATCACCGAATGCACGTGTACAGTGATCCTAGAGATCAATGCTCACTGAACACACAGAAGCTGAATAACAAGAGTCTTACATCCATACATATTGTCTTACACAAATTATGACCATTATGGTCAAGTCTTACATAGATAAAGCCACAAGGGCTGAATACCAAATAAACTTAAGCAGCGGAAATCTTTGTCGATAAGTAGAACCCATGCCATCTTCCTTAACCCTACATGCATTCTGACTGGAAAATGTCCTAGTTCGCATGTTCGTCTCTAAAGAACTCTTCTTCAAACTCCTGTTCTTCCATGCCTGGCCAATTAAATAACCGATGGCAAGCCAATGAGTACTTTAACTGTACTCACAAGCAACCCATGTTTTGGCTCAAGATAGAACAATGCATGACAAAGGTAAATTTTTGCAGAAAGCTAATTTTGTTGTGCTATGACATGTTCAATAACTGGTAAATCATGCCTCGTATAAATTCAAGTAACCATATGGACTGGTTACATATATCAACATAAAGGGAGTGGGCTCCAACCCAACTCAGTCATGTCAAGTCCTTTGACTGGACCCAAGTAGTTCTTCCCACACACACATACTGGTCGTAAACAAGTGGACATAGACCAAGAGCGGTTACTGTTGGATTTCGGGTTCCGGCAGACCCTCTAGATTCGAACACTGGGGTGCGCGTGGAGATTTCGCCCACTACCTACCTGCACCTCACCGCCTCGCTAGGATCTAAGCAATCAAATGAACAACACAAGAGACACAGAGTTTATACTGGTTCATGCCACCATTGTGGTGTAATACCCTACTCCAGTGTGTGGTGTGGTGGATTGCCTCTTGGGCTGATGATGAACAATACAAGGAAGAATAGCCTCGTGAGGATCTGTTCTTGGCTGGTGCAATGAACTGCTAGGAGGAGTTCAGTCGCCCTTTCTACTGGCTTCCAGATGATGATCTGATGTCTCTACCTTGTGGGCAGCTAGCCCTATTTATAGGCAAAGGCCCTGGGCCTCTTCCCAAATATTGAGCGGAAAGGGTGCCAACAATTGGCCATTTTGAAGGGGAACATCTAGTACACTTATCCTGACTAAAGTTGGTCCTCGCCTGTCAAAGGCTCTGGTGGTGACGCCGGCTTGGGCTCCACAATGACTTCCTTCCTGCCGTTGTGACGGTCTTGGTCTTGTTGCACCGAAATGGATGCCTTTGCTTGATGCTCTCGCCTGCGCTTGCCCCCTTTGCACCAAAGAGGAAAGAAGGACACTGCGCGGGCAGGTGCCCGCCTGGCGCCCTTGGTCGTCATGGCTTGCGTCATGGGCACCTCGTGAGATACCCCGCCTTGATCTCTCCGCCTCCTCGCGAGCCAGCCTGACGAGGCCGTGCCTGAGGAGGCTCCCTGTCATCCGCCCCACGAGGCTTGGCCCCTCGCGAGGGTCTTGAGCTCGTCCTGATGAAGATGGGCCACCCTGGGCCGCCCCTTGAGCCACGCCACAGGCCGCAGGCAGGCAAGTCTGGGGACCCCCGTTCCCAGAACGCCGACAGTAGCCCCCAGGCCCAAGGCGCGCCCGGACTTGGCTGAGCAGAGAAGCGAAGGGGCAAGTGCGAAGCGCCACGGGCCCTAACAGTCTGCGGCCTCGGATGCCGCGTGGCGGTTGGTTGGACGTGGGTGCCTTAGCAACTGCGCAAATCGTCAAAAGAGCGGTACCTGCCTAGGCTTTGCTTCCCTTGCTTCCTCCGGTCATTGCCCAGATCCCCTTTCTTGCGCCCTTCCTTCCTACTTCTGAAATCTTCGGATCTACTCCGACCGCGCGCCCTAGCAAGACATGGCGCCTCGCCAGACCCCGGCCGAAGCTTGGTACTCACCCGCCTTGGACTCGCCGAATGTGTCGGAGACGAGCCGCGCCCAGGTGCGCCGGATGGTGGCGGCGCAAGGCATCGACGGGGCAAAGGTGTTCAAGGTCGGCTCCGCCCTTCCTGAGGGCCAAGGGAGCACCTTCTATCCGCTCTTTGCAAGCGCCATTGCCGCCGGTCTGGTGCCTCCCTTTTCTGAGTTTTTCTTCTCTGTCCTCCGCCATTACGACCTGCAAGCTCTGCACCTCCACCCCAACTCTGTTCTTCTTCTAGCAATCTTCGCCTACTATTGTGAGGCTCATGTCGGAGTGCAGCCCTCAGTGGCCTTGCTGCGCCACTACTTCTCCCTCCGGACCTCTCGTGGTCCCATCTCTGCGTGCGCGAGCTTTGTCGTGTATGGCGGCTTCAACGCCATCTCGACGCCTAGGAAGAGGATTGAGGGCTTCAGGAGCAAGTGGGTCATGGTAGATGCTGGGCGCATCCACCCTCGGCTGATTCTGACCATGGAGCAGCCCACGAGCTCTGATGATTGGGAGAAGGCGGTGGACTCCATGCCCGTCTTCAATGGGGACGGGCCCGTGCCCACGGAGGTTCCCGAGGACCTGGCGATCCTGGCGACGGTGAACGTGTCCTCCGGATACTCCAGCGAAGAGGAGGAAGAAGAGGAGCAGGAAGGAGGGCCTAACTCCGAGGCTACCGATGGGGAGTCGACAGCGCCCCTCCCCCGGTGCAGGTCCCGCGCTCTCCGCCTCTTGCCGAGCGACGACGAGGATGACGGCGAGCAAGGCGGCGAGAGCTTGCCCCCGATACGGAAGAAGGATATGACTGGGCTGGTCCCCCTCGGGTCTGCCCCGGCTCCGAGGCGATCCGCAGACACGCCTCCTGCTCCCGAGCCTCTCGAGGCTGATCCCTGCAGCCAGCTCTCGGGCTTCAAGTATGGCCGGAGGTTGCTCGAGCTCACGAGCGATGACCAGTAAGTGCTTGATTCTTGTTTTATTCCTTGCTTTGTCGCTGAGGCTTGATGTCTGTATCTCTTGGCTAGGCTGGCGCCTACGGCGAAGAAGCCGAAGGGGGCTCCTGAGGTTCCGTCTGGGGCAGCGGCTCTGCCCACGAAAGAAGGTGGCTGCAAGGCACGGGCCTCTCTTGCCCGGTCGTCCTCGCGAGGCCTAGTGGAGCTGGCTGGGGCGAGCTCAGCCCCAATGGCCCAAGCGACTCCTGAGGTATCCTTGCCTGACGCCACCGCCACCATTGTTGGGGCGCAGCAGGCCCGCCTCAGGATACTGTGGTTACGCTGCCGTCCTCTCCTCCTACTCCACCAACTGTTGTCTCTCTGACTCCTCCCGCTGTCCCGGATCGTGCTGCTGCTGAACTGGACCGGCTGCGGCAAGATCTTCTGGGTGCCGACCCTCGCTTGGTGGCCGGGCGCTTGGAGCTGGCTTCTAGCTGGATTCGCTCTGACGCTTCGATTCGAGCGGCGCTGGTTCAGGCCTCGACGACCTGCGACGAGGAGAAGCAGGCCGTCCTTGGGGCGAAGGCCGCTTGCGACGCCGCCTTGGGGGAGGCGGCTGATGCCCGAGGTCGCTGCAAGGCGCTGGAGAGCGAGCTGTAGGGCCTGCGGGACCAGCTTGCCAAGGAGGTCTGCATCTGCCAAGAGAAGGAGGAAGACATGAAGGCTTGCGAGGCGGCCGTCAAGGACCGAGACGCCAAGCTTAACAAGCGCCGTGACTGCCTGGGTGCATTGGAGCAGGAATTGGAGGCGTGGAAGGTCGAGCTGGACGGCAAGGCGCGGGTCCTTGCCGAGGACCACAAGGCCTTCACGGAGATGGAGGTGAAGGCTCGCACCTTGCTGAGGTCGCTTTACGACAGCGGCCTGGAAAGCCCGCTGGCCGGCGCTGAGGACGGCCCCGCCAAGCTGCTCCCTTTCCTGGTCCGTGCTCTTGAAGATGTCACCCTTGGCCTTGGCCCTACGGCTGAGGCCGAGGCGCGTGTCCTGTCTTCTGCAGCGCTGACGCGGGTCCTTACCCACGTCTACCTTCGCGATCCCAACGTCGACCTCGACAGCCTGCTGGAGCCAGTGACCGGCGAGCTTGTCGCTGCCACTGTCGAGGCCGTGAAGGGTCGTGCGGAGGCTCTGCTGTCGAAGTTCCGGGCCTTCAGCACCAAGCCAAAGCGAGGCGTTGCCGGTCCTGCGGCTTCATGAGGCGAACCCGCTCCGTGCAGCTTCGCCGCCAACAAATGACTCCGTCGTGGCTCTGCTTTCAGCTCCCGCAACATGCATCATGCCTCGGGGAGGCGTTTAAAATTGTGTTTGGTGTCGTGATAACAGTTATGGACTGTAATATTTGCTTTTGAATTCCTTGAAATTTGCGCTCTTCCTACTTGCTTATGTTCTACGTCGGCAGAGCCTGGCCCCGCGCATACCTCAGCCGCCATTAGCCCCGACCGGAAACCAGGACGGGACCAAGGAGTGAGGGGCTACGTGACAAGTTAGGCTCCTGAGTCGCCATGCTCAGGAGTCCCCCTTGGCGCACGAACAACAAGTAGGGAGGTGAGATGTGTGGGTTAATCTACCATTCTACGTCTGCAGAGCCCGGCCCCGCGCATACCTCAACCGCCGTTAGCCTTTTGGAACTAAGGAGTGAGGGGCTACGTGACGAGTTAGGCTCCTGAGTCGCGATGCTCAGGAGTCCCCCTTGACGCTCAAACGGCCTTCGTACCTTGGCTCCGCTCGGGGAGGGACGTGCGACGAACCAGGCCCGAGGGGCCTGGCTGGGTGGCGTGTGTCTGGGTGTGACCCAGGCGCAGCCCTCGTGCCCAGCCCCCTCGTGCGGCACTCCCGAGGGGAGGCGTTGCGATGAGGCCAGACACTGAGCTCTGGGCTCCCTGAGGTTGATGCGACCGGGGGGCCATCCTCAGTTGTTTATCACCAGCGCGGAGCATAGCGCTTCCGTATGTGTACGGGCATAGCCGCTCCTCGGCAGCATCGTCAGCGAGCGCGGAGCATGGTGATTCCACTGGTGCATGGGAGGGGGCTCCCCTCCGGGAGGAGCCCCCGGGGCGTGTATAGCCCCGCCCTAACATGTGGCTGGCACGGTAGGGCCTGAGGAGGTGTATCTGGGCACCCGTGAGCCAGCGCGGGACTCACGGGGCCCTACCTCAAGGCGGTTTGCGCCTGGCACTAGGCCTTAACTTGTGATGTGTTCCTGCAAATTTGGCTAGATGCCGACGCTCTACATCCTCGGGTCTTGGCTCTCTAGCGGGTCTCAGACGTCGCTGGTTTGCCAGGTCGCGATGCCGTGGACAAAGCCAGAGGGTGAGGGCTGGAGAGCCAGTAGGAGCCCTGAGTCGCGATGCTCAGGTACCCCCCCTTTAACGTGCAAGCGGCCGACATGAAGGAAGAAGAGGTGCCGCGGACATGCATCAAATAACAAGCATGATGGGTCGAATGCATGGACAGAAAATAAACGCAAGAGGGGTACATGCCGCTGGGTCTGACCCGAGTGACTTGGGGATGATGCAGCCCGAGGAGCGCCCCCAACACAGTAAGCTAGGAACATAAAGTAAAAAGGGGATACATGCCGCAGGGATGGACCCACGCGGCCTGGGAATAATGCAGCCCTGGGGGCGCTCCCAGCTGGAAACGAAACTTGAAAGATGTCACCTGATAGCATTGAAGACGAAGGGGTATTGGAGTAGCGGACGTCGTGGGCTGCGGGAGCCGATCTTCATGAGCCCCCAGGCCCAGGAGCCTCGGGAGGCTCCGGAGGCGCTGGTGGCTCCTCGCGGACCATCTCCATCTCTGCCAGGACTGTGGAACGCCTGGCCTCCTCACCCTCCAGGATGCTCCTCATGAGGCGCTGGTACGCGGCGGCCGCGTTCGGCAAGCCGTAGGGCATCCGAACTTAGCTGTGGGGAGGGCCTTTGCAGCGCCCCACGCGCGAGGGCCAAAAGCACTCCTGATAGGCGGCTCGGTTGAGCCCTGGGATGTCGATACAGACGCGTAGCCCGCCATCGTCACCTGGATGGGGAGCTGCGGCGGGTAAGCGGTGGTTGCCACTCATGACTCTAGACTCCTGCAACTCCTGCGTGATCTGACTGACGAACTCCTGAGGGTTTGGCCCTCCTTGCCTTGCTCCTTCCTGAAGGAAACATGCTCTAAAACACGCCTCCAAGTGGTGCCCAAGCACCTCCCTTGTGACCTTAGCAAGGTCGGTGGCCCTCCAGGAGGGAGCCCCCGAGCCTTGCTTGAGGAGGGCGCCGGGCACGCCTTCCTATGCGACCGAACGAGGTGCCCCCTGAGCAGGCGCAGACACTGAGGGGCCTGCCTCCTGAGGGGTCGGGCCTGGCGATGTCTTCTTCTTCTTGGGAGCGGTCTCAGGGAGCCTCCCGCTCCCGTGATCTGGGTCTTCAAGTGATGCGGCCTGAAAAGCTCGCTCCAGGGAGCACACTGCGTCTCTTTCTTCACAGGGCACCGTGATGACTCCGCCACTTCCTGGCATCTTGAGGATGTTGTAGTCGTGATGAGTCACGACCATGAACTTGGCGAGAGCTGGGTACCCAAGGATGGCGTTGTATGGCAGGCAAATGTGGGCGATGTCGAAGTTGATGAGCTCGGTGCAGTAGTTCTTGCACGCCCCGAAGGTGACAGGGAGGCGGACCTGCCCAATCGGAACCGTGGAGCCATCGGTGACTCCGGAGAAAGGCTTGGTTGGCTGAAGCTGATCGTAAGGCACTTGGAGATTGTTGAATGTCTCTACGGACAGGACATTGAGCCCTGCCCCGCCGTCGAAGAGGGTCCTGGTGACCTGCACGTTGCTGATGACCGGGGAGCAAAGCATCGGGAGGACCCCGGCTGTGGCCGCGCACTTGAGCTGATCCGCTGAGCTGGACGTGATGGCGCACGCCGACCACCTGAGGGGGCGCGTGGCTTCAAGCTTGGGGAGGACTGCATTCACTTCGCGGGCGAACTGCTTGAAGATGCGTTGAGAGGCTGGGGCTTGAGCTCCTCCCAGGATGCAGGCGATCGCTCGTGGCTCCCGGAAGCCCCCAGCCCCCTCGTCCTGATTATGGTCCTCGTTTCTCCTTGGCTGCCGCGGTAGTGGAGGTAGGCCTGCATTTCCTTGCGGACGATCCTCGCGAGGCTGATCCCTCCAATCTCCCTCGCGAGGCTGATCCTGCCAGCGATCCTCGCGAGGTCGGTCACGCCACCCTTGGCGAGGGCCGCGGTCTTCCCAGCGTCCTGCGTTTCTTCCTCCTCCTCGGCCATAGCCTCGATCGTTGTGATCGGGGCGTCGGCCGATCCTCCCTTCTCGCACGGCTTGGAGCTCTTGACATTCATTGGTGTTGTGGGTGTGGAGGTCATGGTACTCATAGTACCGGCTGCCTTTGAAAGACTCGGGCTGATCTCTGCCCCGCTTGATGTCTGGTTCTGCCGCAAGCACGACAACCCCCTTGCGCTTCGCGCCCTTGGCCTTGGATTTCTTCTCTTCTGGGTCTGCAGCTGGCAGCTCGAGGAGGGAAAGGCGCCCTTCCTTAGCCCTGGCGCACTTGGTCGCCAAGTTGAACAGCTCCAAGGAAGTGCACAGATCTTCATGCATCGCCAGCTCCTCCTTCATCTTGACATCACGCACACCATCGGAGAAGGCTGAGATGATGGCCTCCTCGGTCACCTTGGGAATCTTGAGACATGCATTGTTGAAGCGCTGGATGTACTTTTGCAGGGTCTCCCCTGGTTGCTGCTTAATGCAGCGCATGTCGCTCATGGCGGGTGGCCGGTCGTGAGTACCTTGGAAGTTGGCGATGAAATGGGTGCGCATCTTGTCCCAAGAGGAGATCGTGCCATGAGCCAGGTTCAGGAGCCAGGTGCGGGCCCCGTCCTTGAGTGCCATGGGAAACCAGTTCGCCATGACCTTCTCGTCCCCGTTGGCGGCTTCGATGCCCAGCTCATAGAGCTGAGGAACTCCGTAGGGTCGGCCGTGCCGTCGTAGCGAGGACGCAGGTCTGGCTTGAACTTACAGGGCCACGCGACGCTGCGCAGCTCGGTGGTGAAGGCGAGGCAGCCTGCTGTGGCCATGGGAGGCCTTTGGTGACGAAGAGCTCAGTCTTGCGGGTCCCCATGCGCTGCAGCTGGGAGCAGCGCGGGGTTTTGGCGCGCTGGAACAGGAGCGTGGTCGCGACGGGCCCGAGCAGGGAGCACTCGGGCAGCTTCTTGGGGGCGAGGGACCTCTTGGCAGCTCCACTCTTGCTGAGCTGGCGCCGAATGGAGTGGGTTCCGCCCAGGGGCCACGCGCCTTGGGGCCAGGGCGCCTTCTTGAGGGGGAGGCGGCTGAGGCGCCCCCGGAGCTTCATTGCCCGCGCAGGGCGGGGCGCGGTGCAGCGAGAAGGACGATGCGGGGGAGCCCCCTGCGGCGCGGACGAGCTCGGCGACGCGGTCGAGCCACTCTTCGTAGATGTCGTCGACTGGGCGGTAGCGCAGGAGCTCATTTGCCGCGATGAGCGCAGCTCGAGCCTCCATGGCGGCGCGGGGCGCGCGGGACGAAGAACCAGCTGGGGCGAGTGAGGGAGTAGCAGTGCGGCCGTCTCGCCTCATGGACGGATGTTGGGACGATGCTTGCTGCTCGTTCCCCCCCGGGCCGATGGCGGCGTTGACGGCAGGCGACGGGGAACGGCGGGGGTGGCCGCCGACGGGGGCCGTCTGGGCGACGCGGGAAGCTAGAGCGGCTCGGCGCTCGGCGCGGGCCCGACGAGCATCTGACATGGATGCGATGTTTGGTGAAGAACAGGGCGTCAGAAGACGAATTCCGGTGCACCCCTACCTGGCGCGCCAAATGTCGGATTTCAGGTTCCGGCAGACCCTCTAGATTCAAACACTGGGGTGCACGCGGCGATTTTGCCCACTACCTACCTGCACCTCACCGCCTCGCTAGGATCTAAGCAATCAAATGAACAACACAAGAGACACAGATTTTATACTGGTTCAGGCCACCATTGTGGTGTAATACCCTACTCTAGTGTGTGGTGTGGTGGATTGCCTCTTGGGCTGATGATGAACAATACAAGGAAGAACAGCCTCGTGAGGGTCTGTTCTTGGCTGGTGCGATGAACTGCTAGGAGGAGTTCAGTCGCCCTTTCTACTGGCTTCTAGATGATGATCTGATGTCTCTACCTTGTGGGCGGCTAGCCCTATTTATAGGCAAAGGCCCCGGGCCTCTTCCCAAATATTGAGCGGGAAGGGCACCAACAATTGGCCATTTTGAAGGGGAACATCTAGTACACTTATCCTGACTAAAGTTGGTCCTCGCCTGTCAAAGGCTCTAGTGGTGACGCCGGCTTGGGCTCCACAATGACTTCCTTCCTGCTGTTGCGACGGTCTTGGTCTTGTTGCACCGAAATGGATGCCCTTGCTGGATGCTCTCGCCTGCGCTTGCCCCCTTTGCACCAAAGAGGAAAGAAGGACACTGCATGGGCAGGCGCCCGCCTGGCGCCCTTGGTCGTCATGGCTTGCGTCATGGGCACCTCGTGAGATACCCTGCCTTGATCTCTCCGCCTCCTCGCTTGCTAGCCTGACAAGGCCGTGCCTGAGGAGGCTCCCTGTCGTCCGCCCCATGAGGCTTGGCCCCTCACGAGGGTCTTGAGCTCGTGCTGATGAAGATGGGCCACGCTGGGTCGCCCCTTGAGCCACACCGCAGGCCGCAGGCGGGCAAGTCTGGGGACCCCCGTTCCCAGAACGCCGACATTTACCCAACTGTCCTTGACTGTGGACATGGCTATTCGAATAGTTTTACACTCTGCAGAGGTTGCACACTTTACCCACAAGATCTGGGGAACTTCAGTGTCATCCACGACCCGCGGTACCTCAAGTACCCGGCGTAAGCACCCGATCACTATCTTTCCCTAGACGACACTAACATAGAGTCCACTCTATTGGTAGTATCCCCCAGTGCCCAACATTTCACAACTTAAAATTGTGGAGCCTCGCTCCCATATTCATCACATACCACTGGCATGGGGTACCAACGGTGTGACCGGTGCCCCATAAAAATGTTCATGGCCACCCTACCTGGCACGACCCCATCCTGAGAGAGCAACAACTCTGTCGTCACTAGTAATGCGGGCACCATGCTAGTATCGGCCTAGGTAATCAATAATGCCCTTTCCCATATAAGGGTAGAGTGGTTGCGCATGTAAGGTTGGAATAACGGTAGCAGCTTAAACCAATCCGTTTTGAAAACAACACACACACTTGCCTCGGTACACCATTTCGTCATCAAGTGGTTACCCAACTCATTATCTCCCTCGGGCATAAGTGGCACCCGATGGGGTTTTCGAAAAGTTTCTGAAAACAATCTTGCTTCCATCACCATGCATATACCCATCCCCTTTTTTGTAGCAACTACTTTAGCATCCTATCTACTCCCACCGGCATAACCCTCATAGAAAGGTAGGGTCATGCATCATTCAAGTGTCAACGAGAAAAGCAATGGAGGCAAACCACCTCAAGTGGTCACCATTTTATCATGACTTCGATGCAAGCAATAAAAGTGCCATATGACATGCATAAAAAGGGTTTCCTAGACATGGTCAAAGGGCTGCTTGCTTGGCTCAGCAAAGTTTTCTGGGTCTTCAAAGTCTTCTGGTCCAACTCCTTCGTCAGCATCGCAATCTATCATCGCAAAATAATAACGACAAAAATAAGGCAATAATAAAACAAAAAACCAAAGTGCTCAGAAAAATGTAACTTATTTTTGTTAAATACTAGGGTGAAAACTAAGAAGGGGAAAATTCCTAGTTTTTGGATTTGGAGTGGCAGAATAGGAGAAACAGATTTTCAGAGGGGTTTAAATATATTCAAATTTGAATTTGAATATGAACAGTACATAAAAGTTGTTTGGACATGAGTGAAAGTTACACCATTAAATAGGTTGGATTTTTAGAAAAATATGGGAGTTGGAACTATTGCATTTGGATGAATATTTAATCCTGTGGAATTTTTGCAAGTTTAACAGAAAAGAAAAAAGGAAAAGGAGCACTGTGCAACTGGGCCAGAAGAGCCGCAGCGCAGCAGGCCCAGTCCAAGAGGTGGCCCATCGCACTGGTGCACGCGCGCGCGCCAGGTTTAAACCTGAAGGGCGGGGCCCAAGCGTCAGCAAGAGAGAGAGGGGGGTGATGGAGGGGAGAGGCTGACAGGTGGGGCCCGCCTATCATCCCTAACCCTGTGACAGAGGGCCGGCAGGCTCACCAGCGACGATGCAGGGCACGACGAGGCGAGAGAAGGGCAGGGTTGGACTCGGCGCAGAGTCACCGTTCAGGTGGAGGTGGTTGCGGTCGCCGGGGTGGCCTGGATCGCCAGCGACGAGGTCAGGCGGCGGAGGAGCTTCGGGTGGCGACGGTTCCGGCTGTTTCCGGTAGCTACAGAGAAGGGAAACAGGGGGAAACAATCAGGGGTGTTTGGGGGTTCCAGATCGAGGCGGAGGAGGAGCGGGGGAGGCCTGTACCTCGCGAACTCCGGCGAGCCGAAGCGGCGGAGCTCGAGCTCGAACTCGAGCACGGGTGCTTCTGGAGAGGATTGGGTGGTTCAGGGGGGTGTTTTGGAGTTGCAGAGGTTGAGTGGTGAGGAGAGGAGGGCTCGGGGAGGTCTTATATAGCCGGGCCAGGGCTTGCCATGGACCCATACGCCGGCGAGGTTGTTGCCGTCGCTGTATGTCATGGGGGCTCACGTGGGCATGTCCGGGGTGTTTGTAGGGGTGGTCTACACCCAGAGGAAGGGAGAGAAGGAGCGGGGGAGCGTCCGGGCAGCGCGCGTGTGAGCGTGCTCATTGGAGCTCTCGGGCGGCCATGGTGCGCGTGCGAGCAGGGGCAGGAGAGAGAGAGAGAGAGGAAGAAGGGGGCCGACCAGCTGCCGTGTCTCGGACGTCGAGGCATCTCGTCGAGCGCGCTGTGGAGGCCCGAGGTGGTCGGAGGCGGTTGAAAGGGGGCTGCTATAGTGCCTGGCCGCACTGTAGCACGCTCCAGAGCGCCCAAATGGCTTGGCATGCCATTTTCTAAGCAGTGTGGGCGCCCCCAAGCATGTCCAGCAGGTCTAGGAGGGAGTAAAGAAAGGGGGAGGGGCTTTGGATGGCATGGGTGGCCACTGGAGTGAGGAGGGAGGTTGAGGGAGAGAGAGAAGTTAATGTCCAGGAAGGTAAATGGGGTGTTTCACCCCTCAATCATTGAGCAATGGCTAGGGGGAAGTTACTGGGGGTAGAAGAGGGTCAGGAGCAGCTGTGGTACAAAGTTGAGCCCATGGAGATTAGTGGAAGAGGTCAGAAGTGGCATTTTGGTAAAGTGTCAGAAGGTGTTTGATAATGGTTTGGCAAGTAGATGATTTACATTTGGCATGAGACTCCACAGGGTGAAATGACACATATAATTAGGGCCTTCCACCAATTTAGAGCTTATTTGGGCAACGTTGCCAATGCAACTTTTGTAAACCCTAGAAATTAGCAGAAATGAACTTATGTAGATCTAGTTGAGAAATTCACTTTCCCTTGACGCACCACTTGGTGTAGTGGCCTAATTTGGTCATGTGAACATGCTCACAAAAGTTGGGGTCAAGGAGAGAAAGTTGGTAGTACAAAGTTGTTCAAATTTGATTCTGGACAAAGAGGGTCTTCGGGTATTTTGGTGAACCAAAATGACCTTGATTTATATGAGGCTTTGCAAGGTGATCACAATATGCATTTGTGGCTTGCTAGATTTTCCTCAGATTTTTATGATAATATTTATTGTAGAAATATTTCAATTGCTTGAAATTGGCAGAAATGGTTTTGGGAGGTTTTGTCCAATATTTTGAACATGACCATGTGTTGAAACTCTTATATATGGAAAATATATGTCCACTGAGTTTCCCTGATTTTTCTCAAATATTTTTGAAGCTTTTAAATAATTTTAACCTATTAAAGACCATTTTTGGCCTTAAGGAAAATCCTTTAAATAAAATAGGAAAATAACTTTTTAAATTATATTTTTGTGGTTTATGGGAGTCCTATATCTAATAGGATTCAAATATACCTTTTGAAAGATTTTTCACACCCCAAATCAAGTACTTGCAGTGCAAATCTCAATTCAGCGGTTTTTGGAAAACTAATTTTTGAAAATACTATTTGGCCAAATTATTTTTGTAAGAAAATACTATATTGCACTATACACATGGCATGATCATTGGGCAGAAGTTTGGGGCAGGGAGATGAAGTATATAAAGTGGAGTAGTTGACTTTAAAGAGCACTTGAAAAACCACACAGAGAAAACCAACTCCAAAATAAAAAGCCAAATGATGCAAAAAAATTTGTTGGTCCAAATTTTCATGCTTTATTAATGCAAATGACCTGCTACAAAATGCAGGGTGTGACAATCAAGCAGTGGGAGGAGTGCTTACCCATCCCCGAGTACACCTATAACCGAGCTCGACATTTTACTACCTGTAAGTCCGCCTTCGAGGTTGTCTACGGCTTCAACCCATTGTCTCCATTGGACATTCTACCTTTGCCGCTCCAAGAATGCGCAAAGATGGATGCGAGTGCAAGGGCAAGTTTTCTCAAGAATATGCATGAAGATACAAGGGTAACGATCGAGCGTCAAGTACATGGCATCGCCACCAAGATCAACATCAACAAGACACCAATGGTGTTCCAACCGGGCGATCTCATATGGCTTAATCTTCACAAGGACCGCTTCACCAACGAGCGCAAGTCAAAGCTACTACCAGGAGCCAACAGACCCTTCAAGGTGCTAGCACGCTACAACGACAACACTTACAAGATTGACAAGTACAACGTAAGCGACATCTTCAACATCAAAGACTTGCCCAAGTACCATGGAGATGAAGATCACGATCCGTGGACGGATACCTCCCAAGGGGGGAGATGATGCGGAGAATTGTTCCATCATCCCCATGGACTCTACACAGACACATCAAGCCCCATGTGGACCCATGACAAGAGCTAGAGCACGCGCCATGGAAACTGAGGTGAACTCTTTCCTACTCGACATGCATATGGATACAAGTGGAACTTGGTTGCTACCTCACCAAAATGTTCTATGTGTCATTAGACACGAAGAGAAAATTACCAAGCAACTAAGGAGCATAACCAAGGAGTAGGACAACCACCCCAAGTCTACACAAAGGAAGGAGTAGACAAACAGCAGCTGGACAAGAAGTCCCAGACGACCCCGTGCGCACAGGCCCCCGAGACCCCGTGCCCATGGACTATCCAAGGAGTTGGCGCTGTAGCACCCCATGCGCATAGGCGGGTACTGTGCACACAGGACCCCGTTGCGCACGGCCCAACTTAGCCCATGTGCACATGCCATCAAGGATGGGCGGCTAAGATTGTGTTTTGGACCTCATGTTCTTCCACTTAGACCCCAAGCTTATATATTCCGTACTTAGGGTTATGTTTAGAGTTAGCAAAGTATTATATGAGATAGTTGTGAGCTTTGCTCCTTCTACCACTCCATTGGAGATCAAGGCCTCTTAGTAGAGGATCCACTTGTGGATACCAAGACCTCCATCTTGAAGAAGACTACCACCATCAAGACCTCAACTCTTAGGAGTGGGAAGAACCTTTATCTAGTGCATGTTTCCTTTGATTTTTTATGTATTCTTGTGGATCTCATGTATGCTATTCTAGTGGATGTGTGATTTGGGTTTTGTTTGAGTGATTTTTCCCCTTGTGTTCTTGAGTGTTCATCAGTTTCCCCACCTCCAAGTGTGAAAATATTCCCTCTAGGGTTTCACCCTACAACACATAGCCACTGCCAAACACTAACAACTCGGATCCATCGATATGGATCTCGGTCCCACCGAGATGGCCTTGCCAACTCTCTGGTACTAGTTGCAATTATTTTGGTACCACCGAGTTTTGCAATATGCACCACCGAGATGGCTTGCCAACTTTCTGTTGCCTTATTGCTTCACTTTGGTCCTACCGAGTTGATGCAATCAGTGCCATTGGAACGAGGTGTGCCCTAGCCATTGCACATCGGTCCCTCCGAGTTGTTCCAGTCCATCCCACCGAGATTCCTAACATTCATATCTTTTACACAGGCCGGTGCCACCAAGATTTCTGATCAGTGCCACCGAGTTGGGTCAAAAGTTTAACGGTTGGATTTTGTGTGTAGGCTATGTATACCCCTCCATCCCCCCTCTTACTTAGTAAGAGAGCCATCAGAACGTGCCTACACTTCCACAATTCATTTTCCTAGAGAGAACCACTTGCTCATGTGTTGAGACCAAGAGATTCCATTCCTACCATTTGAAACTTGATTTCTAACCTCCCCCAAGTTGCTTTCCACTCAAATCCTTCTTCCACCATATCCAAATCTATGTGAGAGAGTTGAGTGTTGGGGAGACTATTATTTGAAGCACAAGAGCAAGGATTTCATCATCAACGCACTGTCTATTACCTTTTGAAGAGTGATGGGAGATTGTTGGAGATATTCCATAGGGGTAATCATGCATGATGATATTTCCTATGTGTTTATGAATAAAGATAGTCCTTGGACATTATCAATGATGTGTATCAACAAGGACGTGACTTGTTTACGGGACTATGCATTGTATGATAACTGTCCTAAAAGGTCCCTAGTAGAAAGGGATGTGTGGACACGCAACCAACTAGACTAGCATATCACACAGTGGATGGCTCAGTCTCACTAGCCATGGATCATTGGATGCTAGACAGATAATATGGACTCAGAAGGATTTGGTCGGGTCCGACATAGTCAGACCCGAGTTGAGATAAGGTTCAAGTCGGGAAGACCAAGCTATGAGATGCAGCAATATGTCATATGCGAGTCTCTAGTACAACATACGTTCTATGTCCTAAGACCTCAGCTGGCGCATGTACTGAGGATGGTGAAAGACCTGCTTCAGACCACCAAATGCTACTCCATAACTGGGTAGTTACAAAGGTAGGTTTCGGGCTTGTCTAGACCCATGCTGCGAGACATGGTCGAGCAAGATGGGATTTGCCCCTCCGATCAGGAGATATATACTCTGGGCCCCTCGTGTGATCTGACCAACAAAAGCATGGCCATGCGACAAGGATTATGAGATAATCCAGTTTGTTGTCAGCATCACTAGAACGAGAAAGAGGTCGGGCTAGCACAAGGATGACACACTCGCCTTGAGCCCGACAACATATATCGTGTGGCAAAGGGAACAAAAGTGTGACATGTTGTACATGTTCTCCAACCGGCTTCTGGAGGATCGAAAGTAGGTCTAGGGGGGATGATTAGACTACTTAACCAAATAAAAATCTAGCCTTTTACCAATTTTAGTTGTTGGCAGATTTTAGCAACTAGTACAACTCAAGCAATCAACCTACACATGCAATTCTAAGAGTGTAGCAGCGGAAAGTAAAACATTGCATATGAAGGTAAACGGAAGGGTTTGGAGAGCGCAAACGCAATGATGACATGGAGATTTTTGGCATGGTTCCAATAGGTGGTGCTATCGTACATCCATGTTGAGAGACTTCAAACCACGAAGGGTAACGGTTGCGCGAGTCCACGGAGGGCTCCACCCACAAACGGTCCACGAAGAAGTAACCTTGTCTATCCCACCATGGCCATCGCCCATGAAGGACCTGCCTCACTCGGGTGGATCTTCAAGAAGTAGGCGATCTCCTTGCCCTTACAAACTTCTTGGTTCAACTCCATAATCTTGCCGGAGGCTCCCAAGCAACACCTAACCAATCTAGGAGACGCCACTCTCCAAAAGGTAATATATGGTGTGTTAATGATGAACTCCTTGCTCTTGTGCTTCAAATGATAGTCTCCCCAACACTCAACTCTCTCTCTCTCTCACATATTTGGCTATGGTGGAAAGATGGTTTGAGTGGAAAGCAACTTGGGGAAGGCTAGAGATCAAGATTCTTGTGGTAGGTTTGGAATATCTTGATCTCAACACATGAGTAGGTGGTTCTCTCTCGGAAAATGAGTAGTGCAAGTGTAGGGACGTTCTGATGGCTCTCTCACAAATGGAGAAGGGGGTGGAGGGGTATATATATATCCTCCACACAAAATCCAATCGTTACACACATTTAACCCAGCTTGGTTAGACCGAATAGAAGAACTCGGTGAGACCGATTTAGTTCAAAATGTGAACGTTAGGAATATCGGTGGGACCAACGAGAACAACTCGGTGGGACCGATGTGCTAGGGCTTAGGGTAAACATCAAATCGGTGGAACCGATTGCATGAACTCGGTTAGACCGAAGTGAAGCAATAAGGAAACCGAGAGGATGTCAAGCAAACTCAGTGGGACCAAACGCACATTGTGGTGAGACCGAAATAGTTGCAACAGGCAACAGAGAGTTTGCAAGGCCATCTCGGTGAGATCGAGATTCGTACCAGTGTGACCGAATTGTCTAGGGTTTCTGGCAGTGGCTATGTCAAATGAACTCGGTGGTGCCGGATCAGAGATTTCAATGGGGTCTTGTTTGACTTTGAGTTTTGGACATATTTGGAAATGAGAAAGTGGTTGAGGGTTTTGGAGCAATATCACTAAGCACTTTAAGCAAGTAGACCATTAAGCAACACCTCATCCCCTTTTAATTGTATTGGCTTTCCTATGGACTCAATGTGATCTTGGATCACTAAAATGTAAATGAAGAGTCTTGAGATTTTGCCAACACGTGTCCTTAGCATTTTGAGGGGTCCACGTCTCTAGTCCATGCCATGCCATTCATTGAACTTTCTAAAATATTAAACTTGAAAAATGGATATTAGTTTAATGAGCTATATGTTGTTACGAATTAGCAAAACCGCCTGGGGATTAGTTGCACTTTCAATCTCCCCCTTTTTTGTAATTGATGACACCATATAGATCAAAGCTTCGACAAATAATAATATGAATGAAATAAATCAGCGCTTTGAGAAGCATGTGATAAGAAAGAGCTCCCCCTAAATTTGTGCTTTATTTGAAATTTGCTTTTGAATGAAAATGCACAATCGATTAGGATCATGGGTCACTCTTCCATGTCACATACATCTTGGTGGAGTGCTCCAAATGATAAGAGTTAAATAACATGCACTCATCACCAAGGGTACAAGTTCTTGATCACACACAAATATTCATGGATATAAACATGCAAGCCCACGTTAAGTATAGTATGATCAAACACATGATCACATAAGTATCTTACAAGCATAACACAAATTTTAGCATAGGAATCAAACAACCAAACGACGAAAGTAGCAAGAGTAGCAAATGAAACCAACGAACAAAAAGCAAAACACTCTCTCTCTTGAAGCCATCTATATACTTTCTCCCGCTTTGGCAACAACTTACCAAAAAGTTTGAAAACATATAGTTCTATAAGGCACTATAGGCACGATCTCGAGGAGCTCCTGAAGGGGTCTTCTGGCTTGTTGCTTCGTTGTGCGCAGATGGCATGGAGAGGAGGGCATCTGCAAATGCTTCGACCGAAGTCTGTGGAGGTGGAGGGGTTGACACTGGAGGTGCAACCGTGGCAGTTGCTACAGGTGCTGAAGTGGTAGTCTTGGAGTCTCTGACAGCAGGCACTGCTGATGACCTTTGTGCCCTTGGCACCCTTTGGAAAGTGTCTGTAGTAGGTCTATCATCATGATCCACAGCATCCTCTCTTAACTTCATATTCTCTACCACATGATGATCATCATTGTGGTCAGGGATATTGGGCTTGAGCTTTCTGAGCACTAGTGGCACTTCCTCTTCTTGAGCTTTAGGCACTGGGGCCTTCTTCTTTTCAGCAGCATGTATATTCGTTGTTCATATCTTTGGTGCAGCTGTCTTGGGGGCTTGAGGTTGAGCTGAAAGCTTGGGGGCAGACTTGGGCTTAGATGGAGCAGCCCTAGTCCTGATGGCACCCCCATCAGCTTCTGAGTCTTGGCAGGAGGTGCAACTGGCTCATCCTCCTCCTCTTCTTCATCTTCCCACATGGAAGGTTTGCCAAGAACCATTGCAGTAGTGGTTCTGGATCTCTTATTCTTCTTACCTGTAGCCTCATCATCACCAGATTGTTCCAAACTGAACTGCATAGTTTCTTGAGTTGGCACTTTTCTGGGTTTTGACACTAGAGCTCTCCTAGGTGGAGCTTTCTTCTCCATTCCAGGCTTGGTAGCAGCAGTAGCAGCGCATACTCCTTCTTGAGCACCTTCTTCTTGGAGGTTACTTCCTCCTCAACAAAAAAATCTTCATCCTCAGATTCAGATGTTCTCTTCTTCCTGGTCCTGGTAGCTGCCTTAGGCAAATTGCTGGGAGTGCTCCTGCTTCCATCATCATGGCTGCTATAGGGACTAGTGCTCTCACTGAGGTTGAGCTACTCTTCGCACCTGTTCTAACTATCACTACCCTCTGACATGCTGCAACTGACCATGTGAATAGTTGGGTGTAGATAGAGTAGATGAGCATCACAAAGTACAATTTGTTTTGCACAATATTGAGATAAAAACATAACTCAAGTTTTCTGCCGGAAGCATTTCAGAGCTACCGATTTGACAAACTCAGTGACTGTCGGTGTCAAAACCGGCGGATCTTGGGTAGGGGGTCCCGAACTATGCGTCTAAAACTAATGGTAGCAGGAGGCAGGGACACGATGTTTTACCCAGGTTCAGGCCCTCTCGATGAAGGTAATACCCTACTTCCTGCTTGATTGATCTTGATGATATGAGTATTACAAGATTTGATCTACCACGAGATCGTAGAGGCTAAACCCTAGAAGCTAGCCTATGATTATGATTATTATCGTCCTATGGACTAAACCCTCCAGTTTATATAGACACCGGAGGAGGCTAGGGTTACACAGAGTCGGTTACAAAGAAGGATATCTAGCATCCGAATCGCCAAGCTTGCCTTCCATGCAAAGGAGAGTCCCATCCAGACACGGGACGAAGTCTTGAGTCTTGTATCTTCACGGTCCAATAGTCCGGCCAAAGTATATAGTCCGACTGTCCGGATACCCCCTTATCCAGGACTCCCTCAGTAGCCCCTGAACCAGTCTTCAATGACGATGAGTCCGGCATGCAGATTGTATTCGACATTCCAAGGCGGGTTCCATCTCCGAATCCAGGGTACCTATTGTAGCGAACAGTGTCTGGCTTCCCATCAATGTTGTATTCCTCGACTTCTGTGCTTCAATAATGGCCATCTCTACGTGTCGAGCGAATACGAGGAGTCGGAGCATTTTTACATTTGCCACCCCGACCCTGCAGGCAAACCGTCTATTTGAAGAGACGGGGATCCTCAAATCCAAATCTCACCTTCTTCCCGCAAGCAAGCATTCAACAGAGTGCATCCGGAAAAAACCATTCCATCATGGCCGGGCGCCGCAACTCTTCTTCTCGCTCCCTTAGCTCTAAGCCAGGTGATTGGGAAAAATGTTCTGTCCCCCACAACCATTTAGTAGAGTTGCAGACCCAAGGGTTTCTTCCACCGGCGTACATGGTCCCCGTCCGAGCCGGACTAGCCACCTATAATGGCGGGGCGTAAGCGGAGAGATCTCCTAACCCATCTCAGGGGGAGCAGGTATGCCTCATCCCATATTTGCTAAGAGGTGTCGGGTTTCCAATCCACCCATTCCTCCATGGGCTTCTGGAGTTCTACGGCCTCCAGTTGCATAACTTCACTCCTGCCTCCGTGCTACACATCGTAGGATACGTTGCCCTCTATGAATTATTCCTGGGCTGCGAGGCTCACTTTGAGTTATGGAAGAAGTTATTCTGCCTTGTCCCTCATAATCAAGGGGATTCTATATATCAAGTGGGCGGAGCCGAAATATGGCGCATCGCCCAGACTGGATACCTGTTCGGCACTCCAAAGATGGCATGTGAAGGCTGGCCCTCAGAGTGGTTTTATGTAGATGACATTCCCCTTCTGGACCCAATCCGGACGGGACTTCCTGAGTTTAATAACGCTCCGCTGAAGAAACACCAAAGTTGGCGCCCTTAGAGCCCCCAGGAGGAAGATTCCAGAAAAGTCCACTTCCTGATGGGCAGGATAAAGACACTGGTCCAATCTGGACTGACAATAGTGGAGGTTATATCAATATGCATAATGCGGGGGGTGCAGCCACTTCAATATCAGGGGAAGCCCATGTGGCAGTTCAACGGGGAAGACGATGCCACCGGCTGTGGTCGTAAAGGTCCGGATTCCGCCACTGCTCTAGCAAGAATACTGTCTGATTTATATAAAGGAGAAGAAGAGGAGTTCCTCCGTATCAAACCGCGGGATGGATTCTCCATGTACAACTCCCCAAGCTGGGTAAGTCGTTACTCTTTACTCAACTCTATCCATTCTTGCACCCTTCATCACAATCATTTACCTTGATATTTCTAAACAGGAATAGAGGAAGGCCGTGAAAGAGTTCAACAGCCCCTCTCCGCAGCCAGAGGATCCTGTTGGGCCCTCGACCCCGGACTTGAAGAAGATCCGGATATGTCTATGGAGCTTATTGACGGGACATTTTATCAGGCAAACTGTGACGACACCTTGGTGGCTATTATCGCCGATTATCCCAGACCGCTCCTTGCGTCGCGTGTAAGCAAAGCTGAAGCCTTAACCTCTGAAGAGGATTCGTACTTTATACCATGCCTTATGCACAAATATCTTATTTTTGTAGAGACGACTATTGGAATGCGGCATCGAGCCCCTGGGGGCTCATCAGTAAAGGGCATACGAACCAGGCAGGCTCAAGAGGAAGGCGATCAGGGTCGAAACGCCGTCGCAGAGGTATAGTTAAAATCTGCTCTGTAATTATCATTTTTGGAATGTAACAACGTCCATCGTGTCCTGGCAGAAAGAGTAGTCGTTGGACTATATCCTGAGATCCTGCCGATCAAGCCTCCACCAGCCGGATTCCAGAACCGGCTTCAAGAGAGGAGGCCGATGTGGGGCCGATGCCAAATTTTCCTCCGACAGAGGATGCAAATAGGCTCTCCACCACAAATTCCGAAGTAGAGAGCGCCATGAATCACCGGCGCCGACGGGCCGTACTTCGAAATGTTATCTTTTCCCAAGAGACATTCAATGCCTTGAATTCAGGAGACACATACATCCAAGCTGCCCAAGATGGACTCGCCCGAGCGACGGACCAGTATGCAAAAGATATACGGGTAAGAAAATTTGATAAGCATGTATATCAGTAGCCCCTGAGACTTGAAACAGTTGGAACAACTGATTTAAGGATCATTGTATACACAGGTTCTTGTAGAGAAGAATACCCATTTGTCTCGAGAGCTAGAGGAGTGCAAGACCCAACTGAGGGCCGCGGTTGCCAAACTAGAGGAATCCCAGAAGGCCTCACTCAGTTAGTATTTGGCTTGCTTTATAAATCTAACAGAAAATTCTGCAGACAATCCCGGAGAGAATCCGGAGATCGGAAAAGATAGTGAGTCACATCTCCAAAGACAGCTAAAGGCTGGCGAGCGTGTGCTTATGTAGTTCAGACACGAGAAAAATAATCTCCAACATGCCAACATCCGGCTGGGCGTTGAATTAGCAGATGTTTGAGCTCAGCTTGCGGACTCCGTGAAGGAGAACCGGAGGCTTCGTCGTGACATTTATGGTAAGTGCTTAAACGAACTGTAGTACAGTTCGGTGAGGAAGCGTATTAAAAGAATTTATGTTTGTAGTTATGTTGACGGGCCGTCCTGAAGAGGAGATGCCAAGGTCCGCAGGCGATTTGCTGCAAGATCTCTCACAACTGCACGGACGAGCTCGGCAGGTGATGTAGGGTATTGCCTAGGCCTTGTGGCCATTTGCTTCCCTGCCTGGAGGCATGGGTGAGCTCGTGGATATGCTCAAAGGAGCACGGCGGCACTTCCAGTTATGGAAGGTATTAGCCTGCCGACAAGGTGCAAGGGAAGCCTGGGCCATGGTGAAGACACGATACGCCAAGGCTGACCCAAACCATATGGCCGAAGTTGGACCGGTGGGGCCAGATGGGAAAGAGATTCCCGTAAGTCTGGTGTATGACCAAGTAGCATTAGCCGCAAAGTATTCCCAATAGGATTGTAGGCTAGATAGCCTGTTGGACAGTATAGAGGAAGAATATAGCCAGTCCAAGTGACTATGTAATTCAATGGACATATGTAGTCCCTAGCCGGATTAAAAATCATTTGTCATGGCGGACCTTTTTGCTTTAATCCCCGGATCTGACAGTCTGGGGTGTATCCGAATACCCGCTCAGTTATGTAAAACCGGGGTATGCGTGGAATCCAGGCGTAGGGGTCATAAGTGCTTGAACATGTATTACATAACTGAGCGGGTACCCAGCTAGTTATGTTATATTACATGGGTAGTAAGAAACATCTTCCAGGGAGAATAGTTCCGTTAGGGGTTCCTTTCCCTGGGTACGCATGCATCGATGTGCATGTCTGAACTGCGAACAGAAACGCATGATACAAAACATCTGGGGATTCACATTGTAATAAATGAAAGAAACATCTTTTGTTCACCGACCGAATATTCCCTTACGAATGCTAGCTTTCGGCTTCACCCAGTCTGAGGTACACATCCGGCTGAACCGGCAGTAACAATCACAGAGGTGCTCCCCTTATGCCCTAGCCGAATTAACGGGAACGTAGGGCATAAACACAAGAGCCAGGCAGCCCAGCATGGCCAAATCTTAAGTCATATCGATGCATATAATGATGAAGAAAAGGCACATATGGAAAAAGGACGCATATGTGGTAGGCGGGAAGCCACAAAAGTAATTATATTTAGCTTCCGTATAGGAAGCCCCCAGGTATGCTGAGCCCACATAGTGCGGCCGGACTGATCCGAGCATCCGCACTGTATTTAATACTTTGTGTGAAGAAGGTAAAAAAGGCGAGAAAGGAAAAAGGGAGAACATAATTAAAAGAGCAGGGGTAAGGAGATGAACACTGAGTTCGACACTAGGCGTAGAATCTCCGGAATCTGGCCGTGTTCCATGTGTTCGGCTCGAGTCTGTTATCGGATGCATTGCGCAGGCGGTACGCTCCTCCGGTTAGAACTTTATCAATGATGAAAGGACCCTCCCACTTGGGTTTGAGCTTGTCCTTCTTCTTCTCCGGTAGGCATAGAACGAGTTCGCCAACGTTATAAGTTTTGGCCCGCACTTCTCTGCTTTGATACCTTCGAGCCTGTTCCTGATAGAATGCGGAATGGGATTTTGCGACGTCGCGCTCCTCCTCTAGGGCATCTAAGTTGTCCTGCCGATCTAGCTCGGCTTCCTTCTCTTCGTACATGCGCACGCGGGGTGAGTCATGGATTATGTCACAGGGTAGTACAGCTTCTGCACTGTACACCATAAAAAATGGTGTATATCCAGTGGTACGATTCGGCGTGGTCCGCAGCCCCCAAAGTACAGAGTCGAGCTCCTCGACCCAGTGCGTGTCTAATTCTTTCAAGGATTGCACTAGTCTGGGTTTCATGCCGCTCATGATGAGACCGTTTGCATGTTCGACCTGGCCGTTTGTTTGGGGATGATAGACGGAGGCGTAATCAAGCTTAATGCCCATGTTGCCGCACCAAGTTTTCACTTCATCGGCTGTGAAGTTTGAGCCATTGTCAGTGATGATGCTGTGGGGGACACCGTAACGGTGTACAACACCTGATATGAAGTCTATCACTGGTCCGGATTCGGCCGTTTTAACTGGTTTGGCTTCTATCCATTTGGCGAACTTATCCACCATGACCAATAAGTATTTTTTTCTTATGGCTTCCCCCTTTAAGAGGTCCGACCATATCCATCCCCCAGACCGTGAAGGGCCAACTTATGGGGATTGTTTGGAGAGCGGTAGGGGGCATATGGCTCTGATTGGCGAAGAGCTGGCAACTGACGCAATGTTGGACAAGGTCCTGTGCATCTGCTCGGGCTATCGGCCAATAAAAACCTGTACGGAAGGCTTTGCTGACAAGTGCCCGAGCCGCAGCATGGTGCCCGCCGAGTCCGGCATGGATTTCAGCCAAGAGCTACCACCCTTCCTCTTCGAGGATTCATCTTTGGAGCACTCCGGTGGCACTTTTCTTATAGAGCTCTCCCTCATGGACTTTGTAGGCCTTGGAACGTCGCACAATACAACCTGCTTCATTTTGGTCCTCGGGGAGCTCCTGCCTATTTAGGTAGGCCAAGAAGGGCTCGGTCCACGAGGCGATTACAGCCATGATTTCATGGGCCGACGGTGTTACTTCGGTGGCGGAGCCCCCGATTACGTCAGATGGTTCAGAATCTGGGGTTGTATTCGGAGCCGGACTGGTGTTGCCGGACTCCCCTTCCCATACCACGGATGGCTTGAACAGCCTTTCCAAGAATATATTAGGTCGGATGGGGTCGCTTTTAGCGCCGATGCGGGCGAGGATATCCGTCGCTTGATTGTTTTCTCGGGCTACATGGTGGAATTCGAGCCCCTTGAACCGAGCTGACATTTTGAGGACGGCATTACGGTAGGCCGCCATTTTCGGATCCTTGGCATCAAAATCTCCGTTTATTTGTGATATTGCGAGGTTTGAGTCCCCGCGCACTTCTAGGCGTTGAATGCCCATAGAGACTGCCATTCGAAGACCATGCAACAGAGCCTCATATTCGGCTGTGTTGTTGGAGTCTTTGTATAATATTTGGAGTACGTATTGGAACATGGCTCTGGTGGGGGATATCAGGACTACACCCGCTCCCAATCCGGCCAGCATTTTAGAGCCGTCGAACTGCATGATCCAACTGGAGTACGCGCTGTACTCTTTAGGGAGTTCGGCTTCTGTCCATTGGCGACAAAGTCAGCTAGTACTTGTGACTTAATGGCCCGTCGTGGTTTGTATGTTATGTCGAACAGAAGGAGATCGATAGCCCATTTAGCAATCCGTCCCGTGGTGTCACGATTGTTTATTATGTCGTTGAGTGGTACTTCGGAGGCCACCGTAATCGAACACTCTTGAAAGTAGTGTCATAGCTTCCGGGATGCCATGAAGACCGCGTATGCTATCTTTTGATAGTGTGGGTATCGGGATTTGCATGGAGTGAGGACAGTGGACACGTAATATACCGGCTTTTGGAGCGGGAACTTGTATTCGTCTGCTTCTCGTTCGATGACGAGCACTGCGCTTACAACCTAATGTGTTGCAGCTATGTATAATAGCATAGGTTCACCAGTATTTTGCACGGTCAGGACTGGATTGTTGGCCAATAGGGTCTTTATTTCATCTAGTCCGGCCGTGGCCGCATCCGTCTACTCGAAGTGTTCGGTGCGTCCAAGAAGGCGGTAAAGAGGTAGTGCCTTTTCTCCTAATCGGGAGATAAAGTGGCTTAAGGCAGCCACGCATCCAGTTAGTTTCTGGATATGCTTGAGGTCTGTTGGGATAGCCAACTGCGACAGAGCTCGGATTTTTTGCCGGATTTGCTTCGATTCCTCTATTGGAAACGATGAAGCCGAGCAACTTCCCTGGAGGGTACGCCGAAAACACATTTTTCCGAGTTGATCTTGATGTCGTATGTTCGGAGGTTGTCGAACGTGAGTGTCAAGTCATCTATTAAAGTTTTGACGTGTCTTGTTTTTATGACCACGTCGTCAACGTATGCCTCAACTGTTTTGCCGATTTGCTTCTCCAGGCATGTCTAAATCATACGTTGATAGGTTGCGCCGGCATTTTTTAGCCCAAAAGGTATAGTGTTGAAACAAAAGGGGCCATATGGCGTTATGAAGGCCGTTGCGGCTTGGTCGGATTCCGCCATCTTTAGATGGTATCCGGAGTATGCATCGAGGAAACATAGTGCGTCGTGTCCTACGATGGCGTCGATGATTTGTTCAATGCGAGGGAGGGGGAGGCATCCTTGGGGCAGGCCTTGTTGAGGTCTTTGAAATTGACTCATAGGCGCTAGGATTTGTCCTTCTTTGGTACCACTACCAGATTTGCCAGCCAATCCGGATGTTTTATATCTCTGATGAATCCGGCCTCAAGTAGCTTGGCTAGCTCTTCTCCCATGGCTTGCCGTTTAGGCTCTGAGAAGCGCCTAAGAGTCTATTTAACTGACTTGTATCCTTTCAGTATATTGAGGCTGTGTTCAGCCAGCCTGTGTGGGATGCCCGGCATGTCTGAAGGATGCCAGGCGAAAATGTCCCAATTCTCGCGTAAGATGTCTCGCAGTGCGGCGTCCATTGTGGGGCTCAAATGTGTCCCGATGGAAGCTGTCTTTGTGGGGTCTGTTGGATGGACCTGGAATTTGACTATCTCGTCCGCGGGCTTGAATGAGGTGGACTTGGGTCTTTTGTCGAGTATTATGTCGTCTCTGTCCATTGTGGCGCGCAGTGTTGTTAGTTCTTCGGCCGCTAGGGCTTCGGATAATGCTTCCAGGGCTAGTGCGGCAGTTTTATTTTTGGCGCGGAGTGTGATGTCCGTATCACTGGCTAGAGTGATGATTCCATTGGGTCCGGGAATTTTGAGCTTCATGTACCTGTAATGGGGTATAGCTTGAAAGCTCGTAAATGCGTCCCGCCCTAAAAGGGCGTGGTATCCGCTGCTGAACGGGGCCACTCGGAATGTGATTTCTTCGGACCTATAATTCTCCGGCGTGCCGAATACCACATCCAGTGTGATTTTTCCCGCACAATGTGCTTCCAGACTAGGGATGATTCCCCTGAAGGTCGTGCTGCTTTGCTCAATGCGGCTTTTATCAATTTCCATCTTATTGAGGGTTTCTTCATAGATCAGGTTTAATCCACTTCCGCCGTCCATGAGTACTTTAGTGAGCCGAAAGTCTTCCACGATTGGGCTAAGGACCAAAGTGGCTGGTGCCCGGACTGTTTGGAATTGAGGTTTGTCAATGGTACTGAAGGTTATAACATTGTCGCTCCACGGATTTATTTTTGCCATGTGGCAGACTTCAGCGAAACTTCGATGAGCTCGCTTGCGCCTATTATTTGAGGCGAAAGTCTCGAAGACTATCAGTACCGCATTGTCTTCTTCGGCAGGATGTTGTTCTGCTTTATGGTTTACAAGAAGATCCTTGCTGCTTTTTGCTACCTTCCGGAGTATCCAACATGCTCTAAGGCTATGCGTTGGCATGGTATCCGGCGTGCTGTGAATTTTGCATGGCCCATTGAGCGGGCTTTGGCTTTTGGGAATTGGGTCGGGTAACTTACGAGAGTTTGCCCTTTTAGTTCAGACAAAGGGTTTAGTGAGAGTCGGATTATCCCAGAAGTCTATTTGGGTTTTCCAGGCGCTTTCCATCGCGCAATACTTCTGTACTATGGCTACCAAGTCAGCAATGTGTACTATGTCACGGCGATTTATAGCATTAAGGATCCCTTTGTTTGTGCAATTTTTGCAGAAAAGTGAGATTGCGTCTTCCTCGCGACAGCCCTTGACCCTGTTTACCACAAGGAGGAATCTGGCCCAGTAGCGATGTACTGTCTCTTAGGGCTCTTGTCTGATATGGGAAAGACGGCATAAGTCTGGGTGAGTGGGCATAGTTAAGTCCGAATTCTGACCCGATCTGACATCCAGGGGTAGGGGAGCTTCCGGTCTTGGCAGCTCTGACTCCGGGATGTTGCCCAATTTTTCTGGCCCGTTGCCCGATTCTAAGTTCAGGGTCTGGGTCACGTCCTCCCGCGAACGGGTATCCGGCTCAGGGAGCTTGGTAATCCGGACATAGTTCGTCCTCAAAGTAGAGGGATAATCCATGTATGGCTCTTCCACTACCGCTATCTCATGGGTGACCGGTGGGGTTTTAATATCCCTTTGGACGGGTTTAAACCCAATCCGATCATAGTCTGTAGTGATTCCCAGAGCGGCGATGCGATCCAAGAGCTCATTAAGGGAGGAGAGCTCCATTGGATCCATCTGTTCGGCGAGTTCCGAATTGACGTGGAGGCTATTTTTTATGACCCGAGAAGTCATCGTCGACGCGGCAGCCGATCGGGAGGTCATGACGAAGCCGCCTAGTCAGAGTGTTTGGCCTACCGCCAGGGCTCCCCCAGAGGTGATGTTGTCCTTGACAACGAGACGAGCCATCAATCCTTGTAGCAATGACACAGAGGAACTCTCAATGAAAGCACCAATGTCGGTGTCAAAACCGGCGGATCTCGGGTAGGGGGTCCCGAACTGTGTGTCTAAGTTTAATGGTAACAGGAGGCAGGGGACACGATGTTTTACCTAGGTTCGGGCCCTCTCGATGGAGGTAATATCCTACTTCCTGCTTGATTGATCTTGATCATATGAGTATTACAAGAGTTGATCTACCACGAGATCGTAGAGGCTAAACCCTAGAAGCTAGCCTATGATTATGATTGTTGTCGTCCTATGGACTAAACCCTCCGGTTTATATGGACACCGGAGGAGGCTAGGGTTACACAAAGTCGGTTACAAAGAAGGAGATCTAACATCTGAATCGCCAAGCTTGCCTTCCACGCAAAGGAGAGTCCCATCCGGACACGGGACGAAGTCTTGAGTCTTGTATCTTCACGGTCCAACAGTCCAGCCAAAGTATATAGTCCGGCTGTCCGGATACCCCCTTATCCAGGACTCCCTTGGTGACACCGAAGCATAAACAGAGTCTAAACATATAGTTTCAGTCAGACCGAGTTGTACTTGTGCAATGGCCAGGGCCAATCATGTTGACCGAGTCCTCAGATCGGTCGGTCCGAGATGGGTTCCGTAGAAACCTAACCCTAAGTTTTTGCATCAAATCTATTCTAAGGAATTAGTTTGGTGGATTGATTGATATCATACGTGGGAAGAACAATGGCAATGTACTTTGTGCAAGAATCAGAGGAATGGAAAGCACAAATGGTCAAATATGTACCCTAACTTGGTGACAGACTTGCTACGGCAGCAACGGCGAAGAGGATTCTGTTTACGATGGCGGAGACGAGTGGCAGAAGGTCACTGGCGATGACGGAGATGATTCGGAGACCAAGGGCGACAGTGCTGGGATGCGAGCTCGTGTGGTTTGAAGTGATTTTCAACTGTACAGGTATGCGGGGAATATATATACCCAGGCGTTGTCGGTGTGACCGAGTGGAACGACTCAGTGGCACCGAGATGCAAAACTGCTAGCAGTTACTGCAACTCGATGTGACCGAATGGTTCTAATCGATTGCACCTAGATAAAATCTAGATCAACTTAATGATTTTGGTGAGACTGAGTTGGAGGTTGGTCTGATTGAAAGTCAATAAGATGTTTTTGAGGTTAAGCCCATGACGGATCGATGGATCCGAGTGCTCCTCACCCGGAGGGTCCGAATGTGATTTTTTAAACTTTGTGATGTAGCATGAATAGAGTTTGAGATGATAAAAAACATAGATAGCTAGAGGGAGTACTTAGGCATTCTTGTCCATCCATTTGGAAAAACAAAAACCAAACAATGAAAGCAACAAATGCATGTCCTTGAATGGAGAAAATTATGCAACCAACATGCTCACACAATAAGATAGCAAATAAAACATGTGGCAAAGCATGCACATACACTCTAGCATCTATCAAGCAATTGGCGGTGACTAGGTCATCTATATATGAGTATATTGACTTAGGTGTCAAATGAGAACATTTGATCATAGGTCATACTCATCTTTAAGCACAAGTGGGGTTACCCCTTCTACATAAAGCATTGTTGTGTTCACACCATTAGAGTTGCTTTAGCTCAATTCTTAGAGCAAAGCTCCCCCTAGATGTGATATCCCACCTTAGAGGGATGAACTAACCTTGGGTTTTGTCGATGGTGACTTCATGTAGGTGTTGAAGATGTGGATGCTCAATGTTGATGTAGATCATTTGGAGCAATCCATTGGAGTGAGTTGCACTTTCAATACCTACACGGGTTAGCCCCACAAGGAACATACAAGAATATCCATAGACATAGAGTGAAACACACATATAATGATGTCCATGAAAGCATTAGGTTACCTTGTCCCTTGTCTTACCAACAAGAGGGTTTGTGACTCCTTGAACTAGTGCAAGATATGAAAATTGATCGCACTTCTCCTTGCCAAAATAAATGTGAGTGAAGTATGTTGGCGGAGTCACCCTCAAGAACTCTTCAGTTCTTCTTCTTTGGGATCCACATCAACTTGATGGGAATCCTTCAAGTTGTAGTTGTACTTGATGAAGTAGAACTTGATGTAGTCTTGGGAACCACTTGACCATGGCCTTAGGATCTTCTTCAAATGAATAAATCTCTTCTTGAAGCTTGTCCTTGCCTTTTTAGCTTGTGGTCTTGTGGTGGAAGATCATCTTGAGTTTGTGTTCCTTTGAAAGAAGTGGGGTCATACTTCTCTTGCTGAGGAACAAACTTTTTCTTGGGATATTGATCTTCTTCCCACTCAACTCCATTGGCATTGAATTTTGTTCAAAACCAACACCTTGATTCTTCCAGTGTCTTCCTTGCTTACGTACAATTTCCTCAAATTGCTTACTTCCGGCAAGGCTCTTGTAAACACCTTTCTCTATGATTCCCTTCAATAAGCTATTTTCTTGCTCAAGTGTGACTTGGATAAGAGAATAATTAGTGGAATAAAGGGAACTACTAGAAGCAACAATATTGGATTTAACATTGTTATTGTTACTACTAGAAGAAGAATCTTTCTTGCTCTTCTTGCTAGATTTTACTTGTGGCATATAAGTAGACAAGAGTAAACGCTTGGCAATGTAAGAAGAACTCTTCTTTCGAAGATCATCATTGATTTCTTTTAGGAACCCATGTTCTTGCTCTAAATTTAGCTTCTCGAAGCGTAGCTTCTCATGAGCTCTTAGAAGCTCTCTATGATCCTCTAGAGTTGTTTCATGAGCTAACATAAGAGTGTTTAGTTCATTAGTTAGACGCTCAATCTCCTTATCATTGACATTTGTTTCATCTTGATTAGCATGATTAATAGTGATTTCATCATAGTTTTCATCACTAGTGTTGTCAACAAGTAAATCATCATCACCTAGCAAATCATATTCATCACTATTGAAATCAACATACTCGGGGTGTGATACCTTAGGGCCTTTAGCCATGAAGCATCTTCCAATTCCTTCATTTGGTGAGTCAAATATGTCGTAGGAGTTGGATGACACTAGTGCAAGATCGGCAACACCTTCATCTTGAGTATATTCGGAGTCAGAGTGATAACTTCTCTCGGAGTAGTTGTCAGAGTCGGAACCGAATACCCATTCACTAATGTCTGCTTGATGTCTTCGTCTTGTGTAGATCTTTGAAGATTTGTCCTTCCTTTCTGAATCCTGGCTTCTACGAGAGGGTATTTGTTCATAACGATCATGTCCACTCCTTCTGTCTCTTGGTGGTGATTAATCTCTTTTACTTCTCCTTTTTGGTGAATCTTCTCATTTCTTGTAGGGAGTCGTACACTCATTGGAGTAGTGTCCGGGTCTTGCACAATTGTAGCAATTACGATCATGACTAGAAGATCTTTTGTCATTGTAGGACCTTGACTTGGAGCTTCTCTCTTTGCTTCTATTCTTGTAGAACTTGTTGAAGTTCTTCACAGTTAAGCTCAATTCTTCATTGAAGACTTGTTTCTCACTTGATGTTGTGGGAGCATCACATGAAGCTTTGTAAGCACCACTTTACTTGTTGTGGAGCTGTTCCTTATCCTTGAGTGACATCTTATGGGCAACAATTCTACCAATGACTTCTGTTGGCTTGAGATCTTTGTAATTGGACATCTTAGGATCTTCTTGATGATGAATTTGTCGGTCATCTCTCCGCTTCCTAAGCCGGCAATCTCATTTAACTTTGAAGCACATCCAATTTAGATTCCTTAATGGACTCAGTACCTTGGTGCATATCAACCAAAGTATCCCAAATTTCATTTGCGTTCTCAAGGCGGTTGATTTTGTTGAATTATTTGGGGCACAATCCGTTGAAGAGAATATCGCAAGCTTGAGCATTGTATTGCAACATCTTCTTTTCTTCCGCGAATGCTTCACAATCCGGCTCTTTTGAATCCTCGAAGAAACCACCTTGCAAGCCAATGCGCACAATAGCCCAAATGGCAGGGTTATGACCAAGAATATGCAATTTCATCTTATGCTTCCAACTAGCAAACTTAGTACCATCAAAGTAAGGACCTCTATGGTGGTAATTTCCCTCGCTAGACGCCATGCTCTCCTAGGTTGTGAAACCAAGGCTATGGTCACCAAAGCTATGGAAATCAAGGCAAATGGAGACCAAAGCTCTGATAACACTTGTAGGATCAAAATTAGGTCTAGAGGGGGGTGATTAGACTACTTGACCACATAAAATTCTAGCCTTTTCCCAATTTTAGTTGTTGGTAGATTTTAGCAACTAGTACAAGTCAAGCAATCAACCTACACATGCAATTCTAAGAGTGTAGCAGCGAAAAGTAAAATGTTGCATATGAAGGTAAAGGGAAGGGTTTGGAGAGTGCAAATGCAGTGATGACACAGAGATTTTTGGTGTGGTTTCGATAGGTGGTGCTATCGTAAATCCGCGTTGATGGAGACTTCAACCCACGAAGGGCAACGGTTGCGCAAGTCCATGAAGGGCTCCACCCACAAAGGGTCCACGAAGAAGCAACCTTGTTTATCCCACAATGGCCATCGCTTACAAAGGACTTGCCTCACTCGGGTAGATCTTGATGAAGTAGGCGATCTCCTTGCCCTTACAAACTTCTTGGTTCAACTCCACAATCTTATTGGAGGCTCCCAAGCGACACCTATCCAATCTAGGAGACACCACTCTCCAAAACGTAATAGATGGTGTGTTAATAATGAACTCCTTGCTCTTGTACTTCAAATGATAGTGTCCCCAACACTCAACTCTCTCTCATATATTTGGCTATGGTGGAAAGATGGTTTGAGTGGAAAGCAACTTGGGAAAGGCTAGAGATCAAGATTCTTGTGATAGGATTGGAATATCTTGATATCAACACATGAGTAGGTGGTTCTCTCTTGGAAAATGAGTAGTGAAAGTGTAAGTACATTCTGATGTCTCTCTCACACATGGAGAAGGGGGGAGGGGTATATATAGCCTCCACACAAAATCCGACCATTACACACATTTGACCCGACTCGATCGGACCGAATAGAAGAACACGGTGAGACCGATTTAGTTCAAAATGTGAATGTTAGGAATCTTGGTGGGACCTGATACGTCTCCAATGTATCTATAATTTTTGATTGTTCCATGTTATTATATTACCCGTTTTGGATGTTTATGGGCTTTACTTTACACATTTATATCATTTTGGGACTAACCTACTAACCGGAGGCCCAACCTGTATTGCTGTTTTTTTGCCTATTTCAGTGTTTTGAAGAAAAGGAATATAAAACGGAGTCCAGACGGAATGAAACCTTCGGGAGCGTGAGTTTTGGAACGAACGTGATCCAGAGGACTTGGAGTGGAAGTCAAGAAATAACCGAGGCGGCCACGAGGGTGGAAGGCGCCCCCCCTACTAGGCGTGCCCCCTGTCTCGTGGGCCCCACAGGAGTCCACCTACCTACTTCTTCGTCCTATATATACCAATGTACCCCGAAAACATCAGAAGCGGCCACGAAAAACTATTTCCACCGCTGTAACCTTCTGTATCCGCAAAGATCCCATCTTGGAACCTTCGCCGGCGCTCTACCGGAAGGGGAATCGACCATGAAAGGCCTCTACATCATCTCCAAGTCCTCTTCGATGAGTTGTGAGTACTTTACCACAGACCTTCAGGTCCATAGTTATTAGCTAGATGGCTTCTTTTCTCTCTTTGAATCTCAATACCATGTTCTCCTCGATCTTCTTGGATATCTATTCGATGTAACTCTTTTTGCGGTGTGTTTGTCGAGATCCGATAAATTGTGGGTTTATGATCAAGTTTATCTATGAGAAATATTTGAATCTCCTCCAAAATCTTTTATGTGTGATTAAGTTATCTTTGCAAGTCTCTTTGAATTATCAGTTTGGTTTGGCCTACTAGATTGATCTTTCTTGCAATTGAAGAAGTGCTTAGCTTTGGGTTCAATCTTGCGGTGTCCTTTCCCAGTGACAGCAGGGGCAGCAAGGCACATATTGTATTGTTGCCATCGAGGATAAAAAGATGGGATTTATATCATATTGCACGAGTTGATCCCTCTACATCATGTCATCTTTCTTAATGCGTTACTCTGTTCTTTATGAACTTAATACTCTAGATGCATGCTGGATAGCGGTCCATGTGTGGAGTAATAGTATTAGATGCAGGCAGGAGTCGGTCTACTTGTCACGGACGTGATGCCTATATACATGATCATGCCTAGATAATCTCATAATTATTCGCTTTTCTATCAATTGCTTAACAGTAATTTGTTCACCCACCGTAATACTTATGCTATCTTGAGAGAAGCCACTAGTGAAACTATGGCCCCCAGGTCTATCTTTTATCATATAAGCTTTCACTCTACTTTTATTTGCATCTTTACTTTTCCTATCTATATTATAAAATACCAAAAATATATTTATCTTATCATATTATCTCTATCAGATCTCACTTTCGCAAGTGGCCGTGAAGGGATTGACAACCCCTTTATTGCGTTGGTTACGAGTTCTTTTTGTTTCTGTAGGTGTGTGGGACTTTTGAGGAGCCTCCTACTGGATTGATACATTGGTTCTCAAAAACTGAGGGAAATACTTACGCTACTATTGTTGCATCACCCTTTCCTCTTCAAGGAAAACCAACGCAAGCTCAAGACGTAGCAAGAAGGATTTCTGGCGCTGTTGCCGGGGAGGTCTTCGCTCAAGTAAAGACATACCAAGTACCCATCACAAACTCATCTCCCTCGCATTTACATTATTTGCCATTTGCCTCTCGTTTTTCTCTCCCCCACTTCACTCTTGCCGTTTTATTCGCCCTCTCTTTCCCAATCTCCTCTCTCTTTCGCTTGCCCTGTTGTTTGCTTGTGTGTTGGATTACTTGTCGCGATGGCACAAGATAATACCAAATTGTGTGATTTTTCCAATACCAATAATAATGATTTCCTTAGTACTCCGATTGCTCCTCTTAATGATGTTGAGTCTTGTGAAATCAATGTTGCTTTGCTGAATCTTGTTATGAAAGATCAATTCTCCGGCCTTCCTAGTGAAGATGCTGCTACCCATCTAAACAACTTTGTTGATTTGTGTGAGATGCAAAAGAAGAAAGATACGGATAATGATACTGTTAAATTGAAGTTATTTCCGCTTTCACTTAGAGATCGTGCTAAAGTTTGGTTTTCCTCTTTGCCTAAGAATAGTATTGATTCATGGAATAAGTGCAAAGATGTTTTTATCTCTAAGTATTTTCCTCCCGCTAAGATCATCTCTCTTAGGAACGATATTATGAATTTTAAACAACTTGATCATGAGCATGTTGCCCAATCTGGGGAAAGAATGAAATTGATGATTCACAATTTCCCTACTCATGGTTTGAATTTATGGATGATCATACAAAAAATTTATGCTGACTTGAATTTATCTTCTAGAAATCTTTTAGATTCGGCCGCGGGAGGCACGATTATGGAAATCACCTTAGGAGAAGCTACTAAACTCCTTGATAATATTATGGCTAATAATTCTCAATGGCACACCGAAAGATCTTCTAGTAAAAAAATGCATGCTATAGAAGAAATTAATGTTTTGAGTGGAAAGATGGATGAACTTATGAAATTGTTTGCTACTAAGAGTGCTTCTATTGATCCCAATGATATGCCTTTGTCTACTTTGATTGAGAATAATAATGAATCTATGGATGTGAATTTTGTTGGTAGGAATAATTTTGGTAACAATGCCTATAGAGGAAACTTTAATCCTAGACCGTTCCCTAGCAATTCCTCTAATAATTATGGAAATTCCTACAATAATTCTTATGGTAATTATAATAAAATGCCCTCTGATTTTGAGAATAGTGTGAAAGAATTTATGATCTCTAAAAAAATTAATGCCATGCATGAAGAAAAATTGCTTAAAGTTGATGATATGACTAGGAACGTTGATAGACTTTCACTTGATGTCGATTCTTTGAAACTTAGATCTACTTCTCCTAAGCATGATATTAATGAGTCTCTTAGAGCCATGATAAGTTCCATTGATGAGTGCAAAGAAAGAACCACTAGATTGCGTGCTAAGAAAGATTGCTTTGTAAAAGCTTGTTCTTCTAGTTTCCATGAAAATAATGATGAAGATCTAAAAGTTATTTATGTGTCGCCTATTAAATCTTTGTTTTGCAATATGAATCTTAATAATGATGGGACTGGAGATGAGTCAACTTTAGTTAAAAGGCGTCCCGGTGATTCGGAGTTCTTGGATTTTTATGCTAAAATTGGTAAAAGTGGGATTGGAGAGGTCAAGACTTTAATAGCATTGAACCCACTATCTTGGATTTTAAGGAAATTAATTTTGATAATTGTTCTTTAGAAGATTGTATTTCCTTGTTGCAATCCGTTGTGAATTCTCCTCATGCTTATAGTCAAAATAAAGCTTTTACCAAACATATTTTTGATGCCTTGATGCAATCTTTTGATGAAAAACTTAATTTGGAAGTTTCTATACCTAGAAAACTTAACGATGAGTGAGAACCTACTATAAATATTAAAATTAAAGAACATGAGTGTTATGTCTTGTGTGATTTGGGTGCTAGTGTTTCCATGATTCCGAAAACTTTATGTGATATTCTAGGTTTCCATGATCTTGATGATTGCTCTTTAAATTTGCACCTTGCGGATTCCACCATTAAAAAGCCAATGGTAAGGTTCAATGATGTTCTCATTGTTGCAAATAGGAATTTGGGGTCCGTAAATTTTATTGTTCTTGATATAGATTGCAATCTTTCTTGTCCTATTATTCTTGGTAGACTTTTCCTTAGAACGATTGGTGCGATTATTGATATGAAGGAAAGGAATATTAGATTCCAATTTCCATTAAGGAAAGGCATGGAGCACTTTACAAAAAAGAAATTCAAATTACCTTATGAATCTATCATGTGAGCTACTTATGAATTGAGTCCCAAAGATGGCACTACTTAGATCTATCCTCGCTTTTATGCCTAGCTAGGGGCGTTAAACGATAGCGCTAGTTGGGAGGCAATCCAATTTTATTTGTGTTTTTGTTTTTGCTTCTGTTTAGTAAGATATTTTGCATCTACCTTCTGTTTAGATGTGTTTTTATATTTTAATTAGTGTTTGTGCCAAGTAGAACCTATAGGATAACCTATGGTGATAGTTAATTTGATTCTGCTGAAAAAAAGAAATTTTGCACGCACGAAAATAATTTTAGTAATTCACAGGAACGTGATTTTGCATTGATTCTTTTTGCTGTAGAACAATAGACAAATTTCCCAGGACTTCCTATTTTGGTAGGAGTTTTAGAGTTCCAGAAGTATTCGAGAGTTACAGATTGCTACAGACTGTTCTGTTTTTGACAGATTCTGTTTTTCGTGTGTTGTTTGCTTATTTTGATGCATCTATGGCTAGTATGTAAGGGTATGAACAATAGAGAACTTGAAATACAGTAGGTTTAACACCAATATAAATAAATAATGATTTTATTACAGTACCTTATGTGGTGGTTTTTCTTTCTTTCACTAACGGAGCTTATGAGATTTCCTGTTGAGTTTTGTGTTGTGAAGTTTTCAAGTTTTGGTAAAGATTTGATGGACTATGGAATAAGGAGTGGCAAGAGCCTAAGCTTTGGGATGCCCATGGCACCCCAAGACATTCAAGAATAGCCAAAAGCCTAAGCTTGGGGCTTCCCCGGGAAGGCATCCCCTCTTTCGTCTTTGTTCATTGGTAACTTTACTTGGAGCTATATTTTTATTCGCCACATGATATGTGTTTTGCTTGGAGCGTCTTGTATGATATTAGTCTTTGCCTTTTAATTTACCACGATTATCCTTGCTGTACACACCTTTTGGAAGAAACCCACTTGTTTGGAATTTATTAGAATACTCTATGTGCTTCACTTATATCTTTTGAGCTAGATAGTTTTTGCTCTAGTGTTTCACTTATATCTTTTAGAGCACGGCGGTGGATTAATTTTGTAGAAATTGTTAGTCTCTCATGCTTTACTTATATTATTTTGAGAGTCTCTTAGAACATCATGTCATTTTCTATGGTTATAAAATTGGTCCTAGAATGATGAGCATCCAAGTTGGGTATAATAAAAACTATCATAGGAAGTGAATTGGATGCTATGATCAATTTGATACTTGATAATTGTTTTGAGATATGGAGATAGTGATATTAGAGTCATGCTAATTGGGTGATTATGAATTTAAAGAATGCTTGTGTTGAAGTTAGCAAGTCCCGTAGCATGCACGTATGCTGAAAGTTGTGTAACAAATTTAAAACATGAGGTGTTCTTAGATTGTGCATCCTTATGAGTGGCGGTCGGGGGTGAGCGATGGTCTTTTCCTACCAATCTATCCCCCTAGGAGCATGCGCGTAGTGCTTGGTTTTTGATAACCTGTAGATTTTTGCAATAAGTATATGAGTTCTTTTTGACTAATGTTGAGTCCATGGATTATACGCACTCTCATCCTTCCATCATTGCTAGCCTCTTCGGTACCGTGCATTGCCCTTTCTCACCTTGAGAGTTGGTGCAAACTTCGACAGTGCATCCAAACCCCGTGATACGATATGCTCTATCACACATACACCTCCTTATATCTTCCACAAAACAGCCACCATACCTACCTATTATGGCATTTCCATAGCCATTCCGAGATATATTGCCATGCAACTTTCCACCGTTCCATCTATCATCATGACACACATTTTCATTGTCATACTGCCTTGCATGATCATGTAGTTGACATCGTATTTGTGGTAAAGCCACCATGCATAATTTTTCATACATGTCACTCTTGATTCATTGCCCATCCCGGTACACCACCGGAGGCATTCATATAGAGTCATATCTTGTTCTAGTTTTTGGTTGTAATTCATGAGTTGTAAATAAATATAAGTGTGATGATCATTATTATTAGAGCATTGTCCCCAAATAAAAAAAAGAAAGGCCAAATAAAAAAAGGAAAGGCCAAATAAAAAAAAGAAAGGCCAAAAAAAGGCCCAAAAATAAATAAAAAAGGGGCAATGTTATTATCTTTTTTCCACACTTGTGCTTCAAAATAGCACCATGTTCTTCATATAGAGAGTCTCATATGTTATCACTTTCATATACTAGTGGGAATTTTTCATTATAGAACTTGGCTTGTATATTCCTACGACGGGCTTCCTCAAAATGCCCTAGGTCTTCCTGAGTAAGCAAGTTGGATGCACACCCACTAGTTTCTTTTGTTGAGCTTTCATACATTTATAGCTCTAGTGCATCCGTTGCATGGCAATCCCTCTCCTCATGTTGACATCAATTGATGGGCATCTCCATAGCCTGTTGATTATCCTCGTCAATGTGAGACTTTCTCAATTTTTTGTCTTCTCCACACAATCCTCATCATCATATTCTATTCCACCCACAGTGCTATATCCATGGCTCACGCTCATGTATTGCGTGAAAGTTGAAAAAGTTTGAGATTATTTAAGTACGACACAATTTCTTGGCTTGTCATCGGGGGTGTACAAGATGGGAGCATTTTTGTGTGACGAGAATGAAGCATAGCCTAACTATATGATTTTGTAGGGATAAACTTTCTTTATCCATGTTATTTTGAGAAGACATGATTGCTTTGATTAGTATGCTTGAAGTATTACTATTTCTTATGTCAATATGAACTTTTATTTTGAATCATTTGGATCTTAACATTCATGCCACAATAAATAAAATTACATTGAGAATTATGCTAGGTAGCATTCCACACCAGAAATTCTATTTTTATCATTTACCTACTCGAGGACGAGCGGGAATTAAGCCTGGGGATGCTTGATACGTCTCCAGCGTTTTCTATAATTTTTGATTGTTCCATGCTATCATATTACCCGTTTTGGATGTTTATGGGCTTTACTTTACACATTTATCATTTTTGGGACTAACCTACTAGCCGAAGGCCCAGCCCCTATTGTTGTTTTGTTGCCTATTTCAGTGTTTTGAAGAAAAGTAATATCAAACGAAGTCCAAATGGAATGAAACCTCCGGGAGCGTGATTTTTGGAATTGGAACGAACGTGATCCAGAGGACTTGGAGTGGAAGTCAAGAAACAACCGAGGCGGCCACGAGAGTGGAGGGCGCCCCCCCCCCTACTTGGCTCGCCCCTGTCTTGTGGGCCCCTCGGGAGTCCACCGACCTACTTCTTCCTCCTATATATACCCATGTACCCCGAAAACATCAGAAGCGACCACGAAAAACTATTTCCACCGCCGTAGCCTTCTATATCCGCGAGATCCCATCTTGGAGCCTTCACCGATGCTTTGCTGTAGGGGGAATCGACCATGGAGGGCCTCTACATCATCTCCAAGGCCTCTCCGATGAGTTGAGTAGTTTACCACAGACCTTCGGGTCCATAGTTATTAGCTAGATGGCTTCTTTTCTCTCTTTGAATCTCAATACCATGTTCTCCTCGATCTTCTTGGACATCTATTCGATGTAACTCTTTTTGCGGTGTGTTTGTCGAGATCCAATGAATTGTGGGTTTATGATCAAGTTTATCTATGAGAAATATTTGAATCTCCGCTTAATTCTTTTATGTGTGATTAAGTTATCTTTGCAAGTCTCTTCGAATTATCAGTTTGGTTTGACCTACTAGATTGATATTTCTTGCAATTGGAGAAGTGCTTAGCTTTGGGTTCCACTATTGGAATCTGGCACTTTGCCATCTGCCATGGCAGATGGCAAAGGCATGGTCGGCGGATGGTAAAGGCTTTGCCATCTGCCAGCAGATGGCAAACAGTTTGTCTGAAACCCTGTCGGCAAACGCTTCTTTGCCGTCTGCTGGCTGATGGCAAAGAGCTTGTGCCTTTGCCATCACCTGGCAGATGGCAAAGCCTCTTAATGGGGTTAGCCTTGTTAGAAGGCTAACGACATACTTTGCCGTTTGCCAGCAGATGGAAAAGGCTGCAGGCTCTTTGCCATCTGCCAGCAAATGGCAAAGGCTTCAGGCTCTTTGCCGTCTACTTAGCTTTGGGTTCAATCTTGCGGTGTCCTTTCCCAGTGACAGCAGGGGCGGCAAGGCACATATTGTATTGTTGCCATGGAGGATAAAAAGATGGGGTTTATATCATATTGCATGAGTTTATCCCTCTACATCATGTCATCTTTCTTAATGCGTTACTCTGTTCTTTATGAACTTAATACTCTAGATTCATGTTGTATAGCGGTCGATGTGTGGAGTAATAGTAGTAGATGTAGGCAGGAGTCGGTCTACTTGTCACGGACGTGATGCCTATATACATGATCATGCCTAGATAATCTCATAATTATTCGCTTTTCTATCAATTGCTCGACAGTAATTTATTCACCCACCGTAATACTTATTCTATCTTGAGAGAAGCCACTAGTGAAACCTATGTCCTCCGGGTCTATGTTTTATCATATAAGCTTTCACTCTACTTTTATTAGCATCTTTACTTTTCCTATCTATATTATGAAATACCAAAAATATATTTATCTTATCATATTATCTCTATCAGATCTCACTTCCGCAAGTGGTCGTGAAGGGATTGACAACCCCTTTATTGCGTTGGTTGCGAGTTCTTGTTTGTTTGTGTAGGTTCGTGCAACTTTTGAGGAGCCTCCTACTGGATTGATACCTTGGTTCTCAAAAACTGAGGGAAATACTTACGCTACTATTGCTGCATCACCCTTTCCTCTTCAAGGAAAACCAACACAAGCTCAAGACGTAGCAGGACCGACGAGAACAACTCGGTGGGACCGATGTGCTAGGGCTTAGGGCAAACATCAACTTGGTGGCACCGATTGCATCAACTCAGTTAGAGCAAACTGAAGCAATAAGGCAACAGAGAGGATGTCAAGCAAACTCGATGGGACCGATCGCACATTTCGGTGAGACCGAAATAGTTGCAACAGGCAGCAGAGAGTTTGCAAGGCCATCTCGGTGAGACCGAGATCCGTATCGGTGTGACTGAATTGTCTAGGGTTTCTGGCAGTGGCTATGTAAAATGAACTCGGTGGTGCCAGATGGGAGATTTCGGTGTGGCCGAGTTTGACTTTGAGTTTTGGACTTATTTGGAAATGAGAAAGTGGTTGAATGTTTTGGAGCAATATCACTAAGCACTTTGAGCAAGTTGACCATTAAGCAACACCTCATCCCCTTTTAATTGGCTTTCCTATGGACTCAATGTGATCACTAAAATATAAATGAAGAGTCTTGAGCTTTTGCCAACATGTGTCCTTAGCATTTTGAGGGGTCCACATCTCTAGTCCATGCCATGACATTCATTGAACTTTCTAAAATATTAAACTTGAATGGATATTAGTTCAATGAGCTATATGTTGTTATGAATTACCAAAACCACCCAGGGATTAGTTGCACTTTCATCTTCATTGTCTACTTGCTGATTGGCATGCCTTGCTAGAGGCCACTACCAACCGAGTACGTCGAAGGTGATCGGACCTACGATCAAGCCGACTTGAACCTAAGGGGTCACACGCTTAAGGGAAGGAACCTGTGAGGCTGGATCGGTCTCCACAAGTTAGATGTGATCCTACTCGGACACGGAACCAGGCCAAACAAATTTTGGGCTTTAGGGTCTGTGCGAGGACCAAGTGTTGAGCCCGCGATGGAAGCCTATATATAGTGGAGGTACGATAGACTCATTTGGTTGATCACTTCGACGCTGCAACTAGGTTTTGAATGTGTTGCGAATAGCCACCTCCACACACTGCGGACTGTGTGATCGGACCTACCAGTCCGCCGCATGATGTTCCTCTTACACACATGGATACTGTTTGGGGCGGTGCACTTGCGCCGCTCTAGCAAACCTGTAAGTGGGATCTGACGACTGGCTATTCGAGGAAGATCAGACGAGGTGGAGATGATCCACGCGGATGTGCTGCCCCAACTCTTCTACTGCTACACTGTACTGCGTGTCTAGTGGTAACGATCTATGATCCATCTCCCATAGCATGATCTTGGTTGTTCACGTGTAGGAAAATTTTAATTTGTAGTCGACATACCTTACCGTAGATCCCAACATCTCCTAGATTGGTTAGGTGTCGCTTGGGATCCTCCGACATGATGTGGAGTTGAACTAAGAAGTTTGTAAGGGCAAGGAGATCACCTACTTCGTAAAGATCTACCCGAGCCAGGCAATTCCTTCATGGATGATGGCCATGGTGGGATAGAAAAGGATGATTCTTCATGGAACCTTCGTGGGTGGAGCCCTATAAGAACACATCTTTAGAAGATAAGATGAAAGATGCCAACACTTGAAACTATGCATTACGCCTAGCTAGGGGCGTAAAACACAATAATGCTACATCTACGTAAAAAGCTATGAAAACTTATGTAACCTTCGTAAACTAAATCCTCCCCCCAATTTTAACCGGGGGTGGGCCCCTCCCCCCCCTCTCTCCAATCCCAAGTCACCACGTTGATTTTTACGTTAATTTATGTTTGTGTTTTACGTACATGTAGAATTACAATAGCGCTTGTTGGGAGGCAACCAAATAGTTATCTTAACTTTCTTGTTTCTTTTTCTATTTTTTTGTGTGCACACAATTATTCTACTGTTATGGTTGTGTTTCCTGTTTAAATTACTGTTTGTGCCAAGTAAAGCCTTTGGGATGATTTGGATAATAGTTGCTTTGATTCTGTGCAAAAACAGAAACTTCTGCGTCCACTAGAAGAATTGTCAAAATTTGCTGGAGCATGAAAAAATTCTGAATTTTTTACACATGATTGAGATACAAATTTCCCACATTGTGCTATTTTTCCAGAATTTTCGGAGTTATAGAATTATGGTCATTGTCCTGTTTTTGACAGATTCTGTTTTTGCGTTGTTTGCTTGTTTTGATGAATCTATGGATTGTACCGGGGGGTATAAGCCATGATGGAGTTAGAATACAGTAGGTATAATGCAATAATAAAATATGAATGGGTTTACAATAGTACCTAAAGTAGTGATTTGCTTTGTTATACTAACAGATCTCATGAAGGTTTTTATTGAGTTTTGTGTGTTGAAGTTTTCAAGTTTTGAGTGAGATCATGATGTATGAAGGAATAAGGAGTGGCAAGAGCCTAAGCTTGGGGATGCCTGAGGCGCCCCAAGGTAATATTCAAGGACTCCAAAGCATCTAAGCTTGGGGATGCCCCAGAAGACATCCCCTCTTTCTTCTACCAACTATCGGTAATATTACTTGGAGATATATTTTTATTCATCACATGTTAGCTATTTTGCTTGGAGTTTCGTGTGTTATATGAGTCATTACTTTGTTTGCTTTTTAGTTTGTCACAATCATATCTTTGCTAAACACACCTTTTGAGAGTGACACACATTATTTGTGATTTGTTAGAATACTCTATGTGCTTCACTTATATCTTTTGAGCTAGGCAGTTGCTCTAGTGCTTCATTTATATCTTTTAGAGCACGAACGTGGTCATATTTTAACGAAATTGTTGAACTCTCATGCTTCACTTATATCTTTTCGAGAGTTGATAATAGTAATGACAATTAGTAAAAATATGAATTTGGTCCTAATATGATAGTTATTCAAGAGGGATATAATAAAAACTTTCATGTAGATCACTGAATATAATAAGTTTGATTCCTTGCACTAGTTTTGCGATATAAAGGTGGTAATATGTGGGTTGTGCTAGTGAGCAATTGTGGTTTAGTAATAATATTGGTGTTAAGGTCTGTGATTCCTAAAGCATGCACGTATAGTCCCTCGTTATGCTATGAAGTTGGAGCATGATTTATTATTGATTATCTTCCTTATGAGTGGCGGCCGGGATGAGCGATGGTCTTTTCCTACAAAGTATCCCCCTAGGGGCATGCATAGTAGTACTTTGCTTCTAGGGCTAATAAACTATGCAATAAGTATATGAGTTCTTCATGACTAATGTGAGTCCATGGATTATACACACTCTCACCTTTCCACAATTTGCTAGCCTCCTCGGTACCGTGCATTGCCCTTTCTCACCTTGAGTTGTGGTTCAAACTTAGTTGGTGCATCCAAACCCCGTGATATGATATGCTCTATCACACATAAGCCTCCTTATATCTTCCTGAAAATAGCCACCATACCTACCTATTATGGCAATTCCATAGCCATTTCGAGATATATTGGCATGCAACTTCCACCGACCCATTATTATGACACACATCATCATTGTCACATGCTTTGCATGATCATATAGCTAATATAGTATTTGTGGCTCAGCCACCGTTCATCATTTTTTATACATGTTATGCTCGATCATTACACATCTTGGTACATCGCCAGAGGCATTCATATAGAGTCATATTTCTTTTCTAGTATCGAATTGTAATTTTTGAGTTGTAAGTAAACAGAAGTGTGAAGATCATCATATTCATTATTAGAGCATTGTCCCAAGTGAGGAGAGGATGATGGAGACTCCGGACAAAAAATATTTTTTTTGTCAAAAATAGCCCACAAAAAGGAGGCCAAAAAGATCCCAACAAAAAGAGAGAAAAGAAAAAATGAAAAAGAGAGAAAAACGAGAAGGGGCAATGTTACTATCCTTTCCACACTTGCGCTTCAAAGTAGCACCATGTTTTTCATATTGAGAGTCTCCTATGCTTTCACTTTCATATAACTAGTGGGAATTTTTCACTATAAAACTTGGCTTATATATTGCATTGATAGGCTTCCTCAAATGCCCAAGATCTTCATGAGCAAGAAAGTTGGATGCACACCCACTTAGTTTTATTTTTGAGATTTCATACACTTATTGCTCTTAGTGCATCCGTTGCATGGCAATCAGTACTCCTTGCATTGACATCAATTGATGGGCATCTCCATAGCCTATTGATTAGCCTCGTCAATGTGATACTTTCTTCTTTTTTATCTTCTCCAAATTATCTCCATCGCCATACTCTATTCCACCCATAGTGATATATCCATGGCTTGTACTTATGTATTGCGTGAGAGTTGAAAAAGCTGAAGCGCATTAAAAAATATGAACCAATTGCTCGGCTTGTCATTGGGTTTGTGCATGAAAAATACTTTGCATTAATAAGATGGAGCATGACAAGGCTATATGATTTTGGAGGGATAAAGTTCTTTAGCATTGATATTTTGAAAGATATGATTGTTTGTTGGCATGCCTTCTTGTTGTTATTGTTGTTGTTGTTGTTGTTGTTGTTGTTGTTGTTGTTGTTGTTGTTGTTGTTGTTGTTGTTGTTGTTGTTGT